>NW_020175053.1:5613563-5707578 GCF_003031525.2 Neophocaena asiaeorientalis asiaeorientalis
CGATCTTGATTTACAATATAAGTTTCAGGTGTACAACAGAGTGATTCACGATTTTTAAAGGTTATACACTCCATTTATAATTATTATAAAATATTGGCTATATTCCTTGGGCTATACCATATATTCTTGTAGATTATTTTATACCTAATAGTTTGTACCTCTTAATCCCCTACCTACTTTCCTTGTTCTTTCATTTCAAACACATTCTTCTGAAATGATTAACCTTTAAAGTGATGAAGAAAGTGTCAACTTGGAATTTGCTTCCTTCTGAAAATATCTTTAAAAAATGAAGGCGGGACTTCACTTGTGGTCCAGTGGTTAAGAATCTGTCTTGCAATACAGGGGACGCTGGTTTGATCCCTGGTTGGGGAACTAAGATCCCACATGCCACAAGGCAACTAAGCCCGTGCACCGCCACAACTACAGAGCCCACGTGGTCTGGAATCCACTCACCACAACTAGAGAGAAGCCTGTGCCCATGCACCACAACTAGAGAGAAGCCCGCGCACTGTCATGCAACTAAGAAAGACCTGATGCAGATGAAAATAAATAATTAATTTAAAAAAATAAATAAAAATAAAAAATGAAGGCAACTGAAGGCCATTTTCATACAAACAAAGGCAGAGAGAATTTTCAGAAGACCTGTAGGAAAAGACATACTAAAGAAAATTCTTCAGGCAGAGGGAAAAATGGTCCTAAATGGATGCATCGAAATGAAGGAAGAAATGAACAGTAACACAAACAATAAATATGTGGATAATTCTGCATGAATATTGAACATAGAACAACAACTGCTATAATGTCTTGTGGGGGTGTAATATGTATGTAGACTTAAAATACTTGATAATAGCATAAAAGATGAGAGTGGAGTTGAAGGCACTTCCATTGTTAAGAGAAGTTGTTAATGTTGTAATCTCCATCGTAATCACTATGATAATCATGTATAATTAAGGTAGTAATAGAAGGGAAATTGAAATGGTAGAAAGTACTTAATCAATTCAAAGAAAGTAAGAAAGGAGAGATAGAGAAACAAATAGTGTGACTGAACAGAAAACAAATAGCAGCATGGTCGATTTTCACTCAGACATGAAATGCATTTGGACTAGATACTTTGTTTACTTGACAAAGATTGTAGATCTGGGTATTTAAACAAACAATTGTTGTTTAGTATAGGTATACCTTAAATAAAAGGTATTTGACACAGAAGGATTTGACAGTGAAAGGATGGAAAAAGATACACTATGCCAGTACACCAGCCAAAACAATGTTATAGCTGTACACTAATGCCAGATGAGGTAGACTTTAAGGCAGTGAACATTGCTAAAGGTAGAGACATTTTATAATGATAGAAGGTGAATTCCCAAGGAAGATAATTTAACCTAAAGGCAGGATCTGTAGCCACAAAGGGATAGTCCGTAAATTTCTCCCAGATATACCCAGCTCTTAGGGACAGTTTCAGTCAGTAAAGACTCCCAACTTCTTCAGCCTTAAGCATAATGCACACATCCCTAAAGGCAATTTGGATAGAAGAGACTTGCCTGCTCAGCTATTGAGATTATTAATTTATTTTTTTTAAAGGAGAAAGAATGTTTCAAGTGTGTCTGAATTCATTTTGATGGATTTACAAACAGCATTTCTTCACTGGGAGGCATGTATCACTTAAAAAAAGTTAACAATTGAAATTGGTTATCCTCTATCTTTTTAATAAATTCACAACAGTTAGAGATTGGTTGAGTAAACCTGTGTCCGTTCTGTGGCACCACTAGAAAGACCTTACAGTATTGTTGATGTGTAATCTTTGAACATGGAAAATGTTAAAAAAAGCAAGTTACAACACAGTATGTACACTACGATCCCACTTGAGTTAAAAATGTGTCTGTTATATTCATATAGAAAAAATTCTGGGAGAATGCACCAAAATAGAAATAATGTTTCTATCTGAATGAAAAGATTATGGGTGATTTTATCTTCCCTGTTTTCTGTACTTTTATATTTTTTCCAACAAACATTTATTACTCAGGTGTTAAATATAAAAGTTATTTGAGAAAAAAACACTTGATTATATGACACCAGCTATTTCTACCAGGAGAATCTGTCTTCTTTTAATCTTTATTAATGTACATAGTTAGATTTCACATTGTGTTAAATATTTTTCTGTTAATGTCATTTGGAAAAATAGAATATTTTGTATTATCACATAGTTGAATATCTGCTGTTTTGAATGAATTGACCCATTTGTACAATGTACCTGACCTCTCCTCATGTCCCTTGCTAAGCGGATTGTTCCTTTAGCTGTCAGTGTTAGGAGTTTTCTCTGACACAGGAGTGGAGCCCCTCAGAGGTGAGGCTATGCCCTTGTCTGTAGCTCCCAGTTTATAGCACCACTCCTGCCTTCCCTTCTGCCTGTGGCCATCTGCGTTTTGAGGCATGGAGCTTTAATTCTTGGTGGATCTTCAGTGTGTCCTCAAAAATTAGAATAAATGCCCATCAGTAAGGCTAAAAGTTCTTATTTTTTCTTCATCTGACTGTTAAATGGACCTGGATGAAAATGGGAAGCTTCGTGCTACTTTTTTTTTTTTTTTGCAGTATGCGGGCCTCTCACTGCTGTGGCCTCTCGCGTTGCGGAGCACAGGCTCCAGACGCGCAGGCTCAGCAGCCATGGCCCATGGGCCCAGCTGCTCCACAGCATGTGGGATCCTCCCGGACCAGGGCACGAACCCGCATCCCCTGCATCGGCAGGCGGACTCCCAACCACTGCGCCACCAGGGAAGCCCCGTGCTACTTTTAATATGATGTTAGGTGTTCCAGTGATTCCAAACCAATGTGGTGATGTGGTGTCACAAAGGCCACAGACCCAAGGAGGATGCTGGGTCCTGAGTTGTTGCTGGAGTTGTTGTCAAGTGGACTTGTGGGTGAACGTGGGCAGTGCTATTGCCACCCAGGTTAGAAAAGCCCTCTTGCTTTGGACTAAATCAGGTTTCCTCTCCATCAAGGATAGTGGTCCCCTCTTTTCTCTGGATTCAGTGTCCCCTTTTATCTCTGGGGGGACATCAGAAGCTTGTTTTTCCTGGTTCTGGTTACTGGTTCTGGGTGCAGCTCCCCTGCAATCGCACCTCCTCCGGGCAGCTGGAGTTCCACACTTTCTCCCGAAGAGCTCAGTTTGTATGCAGAGAGTGATGGCTGAAGGAACGTCTCTTCATTTGAGCATTAACGGCTTTATTGATTCCTTAGCCTGGCCCTGGCCCTAACAGTCACCCATCTTGGCTTGGAGTTGGAGGAGGACTTGACTATTGCACAAAGTTCTCAGGGTCTAAATGAGGAAAGCCCAGAACTAATAGGAAAAATGCTTGCAAGAATTGTTGGTGGACTCGGGTCCTACTGCATCTGTAACACATCAAGCTTATTAGTGTGTGAGGTCATTCACTGGTTGGATTTTTTAAAATGCTGTTGCTGCTCTTATTCTTCATAAAGCCCTTAATGTTGGTTAAATATTTTACATGTATCGATTAATCTGTTGCTACTCCTCTCTGCGGCACCACCTTTTGTTTGTGTGGGCTTTATGGTTTATAAAAGCATGAATTGATCCTCACAATGAACAACAGCCCTGTGAAGTAGCGATGGGAGGTGTTATTAGTCCCAGTTCACTGACAGGAAACAGGTGTGCAGGGGTAGAATGGCTTGCCCAGGGTCCTACAGCCAGGAGTAGAGCCTGAGTTTTCTAGTTTTGGTCAGATGATACTTTGTTTACAGATATCAAGCTGCTTCTGGACCCCTGGTGGATCGGGAAAGCTGGAGTTTTAGAGGTTGAAGGAAGCAGGAATTGAACGCTCTCCCTGCAGAGAAGCCAAGTTCATTATTCATTTGAGACACTTGTTAACATTCAGTTTAAGTGTTTCTTCCTAAAAGTTATTACTGGATTTAAAAAAAATTAATTAATTAATTTTTGGCTGTGTTGGGTCTTCGTTTCTGTGCGAGGGCTTTCTCCAGTTGCGGCGAGCGGGGGCCACTCTCCATTGCAGTGCATGGGCCTCTCACTATCGCATCCTCTCGCTGCGGAGCACAGGCTCCAGATGCGCAGGCTCAGTAGTTGTGGTTCACGGGCCCAGTTGCTCCACGGCATGTGGGATCTTCCCAGACTAGGGCTCGAACCTGTGTCCCCTGCATCATCAGGCAGACTCTCAACCACTGCGCCACCAGGGAAGCCCTACTGGATTATTTTTTTCATTGTTATCTATTTTTAGATGTGCTTTTAATTTATGACTGGTGATACTGGATTTCTGTTTATGGTACTGATAGACAGTTCCCTTTTTTTGGTATTGCAGCCAAGATCTTTAATAGAAACTAAATGAGGGAAATGTCTCCCTATGCGTACCCTGCCCTCCCCAGGATTAGTGGTTGGTGAGGATGGTTTTGAGCAGTCCTCAAGTCACAGGCAAACCCAGTGGTCACTGCTTCTCTGCTCTTGGCATGGGAAGTTCTTGGGGGTATGGTTGGAAGAGCTTGACTTCCTGTGTGGGCTCAAAGCTGTACTTTCCTAGGAGCTCAGGATGAGAAGTCCTGTCCTTGACATCCTTCTTGAAGCAGATGCAGCTGCTTCCGAAAGAGGTGTTCAGCCTTCACGGGTGCATCTGTGCCCACTGGGGTGGGTAATTCACGCAGGGCTTGAGGCTGAAGTCAGTCAGCTAGGGCACCACTAGCTCCGGGAACAAGAACTCTTCTTTTACATAATCTTATTTTCAGCCAGAAAGTGATTAGATTTATAGTAAATAGTACAGTTGGTCTGTAGCTATTGTAGAAACAGAAAAGAGGGCACCCAAGTGACTGAAATTTTGGGAACCTTGAATGAAATGACCTCTCAATGTGTGTATTTCAGGACGTGGTTGGTTTCTGGCTCTAAAACTGATGTGGTTTAATGCTCAGATCAGGAGGCATTACTCAGGATCACTATGTTGAATTGTTACTATTTTTTTAATGATAATTTTACAAATAAAAGAATTCTTGACTTATATTCCCCAGTGAAAGAGGGGATGAAGAAGAAAACAAGACCAAAAGAGCTGTATATGGCTAATTCATGGGCCATAAAAATATATATATTTTAAATTTGGTCGCACTGTGTAGTTTGCAGGATCTTAGTTCCCTGACCAGGGATTGAACTTTCGTCCTTGGCAGTGAAAGCATGGAGTCCTGACCAGTGGACTGTTAGGGAATTCCTGAAATATATATATATATATAACCACCAGGGAAGCCCCTGAAATATTTTTGTTTTGACTTGAAACAGTGGTATCCACATTGTTGCAGAATCAGTGTTACTTCTTATGCTATCCTGGGATATCCTGTCAGTGACACGTGATTCTTACCCAAAGTCCTTAGTTTACATTACGGTCCACTCTTGGTTTTGTACATTCTATGGGTTTTGATAAATGTATAATGACACGTGTCCACCATTATAGTACCATACAGAATAGTTTTACTACCCTAAAAATGTTCTGTGCTCTGCCTATTCGTTCATTCCTCTCACCAATCCTTGGTAACAACTGATTCTTTCATTGTCTCCATAGTTTTGTCTTTTCCAGAAAGTCATAAAGTTAGAATCATACAATATGTAGTCTGTTCAGATTGGCTTCTTTCACTTAATAATACACATTTAAGGTTCTTCCATGTCTTTTCATAACTTGATAGCTCATTTCTTTTTAGTGCTGAATAATATTCCATTGTGCAGATGTACCACAGTTTATCCATTTATCTACTGAAGGACGTCTTGGTTGCTTTCAAATTTTGGTAATGTTGTATAAAGTGGCTGTAAGCATACATGTGCAGGTTTTTGTGTGGATATAAGATTTCAACTCATTTGAGTATATACTAAAGAGTGCAATTACTGGATCATATGGTAAGAGTATGTTTAATTTTGTAAGAAACTACCAAACTGTCTTCTAGAATATTGTACCATTTAGCATTCCCACCAGCAATAAATGAATGTTCCTATTTCTCTACATCCTCACCAGCAGTTGGTGTTGTCAGTTTTTTGGGTTTTGGCTATTCTAATAGATGTTTAGTGATATCTCATTGTTGTTTTAATTTCTAATTCCCTAATGACATATGATGTAGAGCATCTTTTCATATGCTTATTTGCCATCTGTATATTTTCTTTGGTGAGGTATCTGCTCAGGTCTTTTGCCCATTTTTTAGTCAAGCTGTTCATTTCTTACTGTTAAATTTTAGGAGTTCATTGTATATTTTGGATAATAGTCCTTTATTAGATATGTTTTTTACAAATATTTCCTCCCAGTATGTGGCTTGTCTTCTCATTCTTTTAACAGTGTCTTTCACAGAGAGAAGTTCTAAATTTTAGCAGTGTCTAGCTTCTCAGTTATTTCTTTCATGGATCACGACTTTGGTGTTGTGTTAAAAACTCATCACCATGTCATTTAGATTTTCTCCTATGTTATCTTCTAGGAGTTTTATGGTTTTGCATTTTACATTTAGGTCTATAGGCCAATTTGAGCTAGTTTTTGTGGAAGGTGTGAGGTCTGGATCTAGATTTATTTTTTGCATATGGGTGTTCAGTTGTTCCAGCATCATTTGTTGAAAAGAGTATTTTTTCCCCTCCGTTGTATTGTGTTTGCTCCTTTGTCAAAGGCCAGCTAACTGTATTTATGTGGGTCTATCTGGGCTGTTTATTCTGTCCTGTTGATCTGTCTGTTTATTCTTTAATCAGTATCACACTGTCTTGAGTGCTATAGCTTTATAGTAAATCTTGAAGTCAGGTAGTGTCTATTCTCTGACTTTGTCCTTCTCCTTCAATATCATGTTGGTTATTCTAGTTCTTTTACCTCTCCATGTAAACTTTAGAATCAGTTTGTTGATGTCCACAGAATAACTTGCTGTGATTTTGACTGAGCTTTAATTGACTCCTTAGACTGAGCTGGAAAGAACCGACATCTTGACAATACTGAGTCTTCCTTTCCAGAAGTATGGACTATCGCTCCATTTATCTAGTTTTTAAAAATTTCATTCATGAGAGTTTTATAGTTTTATTCAAATAGATTTTGTACATATTTTGTTAGATTTATTCCTAAGTTTTTTATTTTGGTGGTGCTAATCTAAATGATATTGTTTTTAATTTCAAATTCTACTTGCTTATTGCTGGCACTAGGCAAGTGATTGACTTTTATATATTAACCTTATGTCCTGCCACCTTGCTATAATTGTTTATCAGTTTTCAAGAGTTTTTCATCTTTTTTAAAAAAATTTTCTACATAGACAATTTTATTTCTTCTGTCCCAATCTGTTGACCTCCCCCCGCTTTTTTTTGGTCTTACTAAATTAGCTAGAACTTGCAGTACAATGTTGAAAAGGAGTGATGAGAGAGGATATCCTTGCCTTGTTCCTGATCTTAGCAGGAAAGCTAGTTTCTCACCATTAAGTATGATGTTAGCTGTAGGTTTCTTCTAGATGTTCTTTATTAAGTTGAGGAAGTTCCCCTGTATTCCTAGTTTGGTGAGAATGAGTTGAATTTTGCTTCATAGCCTCATCTGAAAAAATTTTAAATTGGTGAATTAAGTTTATTTACTTTGTATTTAAGTTCATTATTGATATGATAGGTATATTTGGTTTAAATTCTGTTCCATTATATGTTTTTATGGTTTTCTTTAAGTCGTTTTCATGTGACCTATTTATTTATGCTTATATGTTTGGCCTGAGTTCTGTCATGCTATTTTATGTTTTCTGTTAAGAAAATTTTAAGTCTCTTGTTATGGGGTCTTTTTTAAATTTATGTTTTATTTTTTGATATTTACAGTTGTTTGTATCTTTTTCTAGTAGTAACTTTTGATTATAACTTAATTAAATGCCATTACTCCTCTCTTTTGTTGGAGAGAAACTCCTACTATGAGCAATGATGTTTAGCATCTGTCTTCCTCCTTCTT
Organism: Neophocaena asiaeorientalis asiaeorientalis; assembly: GCF_003031525.2. Classification (NCBI taxonomy): domain Eukaryota; kingdom Metazoa; phylum Chordata; class Mammalia; order Artiodactyla; family Phocoenidae; genus Neophocaena; species Neophocaena asiaeorientalis. The sequence continues at coordinate 5,621,489 of NW_020175053.1, forward strand.
GTCCTATCTGTCCCCTTCTGTGCTTGATGTTAGTCAATTGTATTATCTAATTAGTATTTATTTGCATATTGTTACCTATGCTTATCTATTACTTTTTTGTCAAATTTAAATATCTTTTGATTCTTAGCCACTAGGCAGTGGCATTACCGTGTCTCCTACCATCTTTCACTGCTCTCCTACACTGTCATAATTTTTGTTGTTGTATCATTTTTACATTATCACACATTATAAAATTTACATTTGGCTTATCACTTTAATCTTTATATTTGTTTTAATCTTAGTTCTACAGTGAAGTGAATTCAGTTGCCGGTTCTTTTGTCTTTGCTTCCCCAGTTGTCTTTTGGGTTCAAGGAGGCAATAGTTTCTGAGTTCCAATGTGTTCAAAACTATTAGTCTGTGGTCTTTATACTTGAAGGAATACCAGGCTGGATATGAAATCCTTGGCTCACACTTTATTTTCTTAAGTATCAATATTTTAAGAATTTTGAAGATTTATTCTACTGATATATGGCATTGTATATTACTGTGAAGAAGTATGAAGCCAGATTAATGCATTTATCTCTGATAGGTGACTTGATTTCTTTCTTTTTGCCCAGCTGCCCCAAGGAGTTGTTTCTTACTTTGGAAGACCAAGCTTAATAAGTCCAATTTTACTAGAATATATCTGGATCAGTTAAATTATTCTGGGTCAGTTTCCTTGTCACATGGGATGTCCTGTGTGCCCTTTCATTACATGGATTTAAGTCTCCTAGCTACATTGAAAACGGAGTTTGAGGGCTTGCCTGGTGGCGCAGTGGTTGAGAGTCTGCCTGCTGATGCAGGGGACGTGGGTTCGTGCCCCGGTCCAGGAGGATACCGCATGCCGCAGAGCGGCTGGGCCCGTGAGTCGTGATCGCTGGGCCTGCGCGTCCAGAGCCTGTGCTCCGCAGCAGGAGAGGCCACAGCGGTGAGGGGCCCGCGTACCGCAAAAAAAAAAAAAAGAAAATGGAGTTTGAAATTTCATACAACTTTTTTTCCTTGTCTTTTTCATATTCAGATGAAATAGGAAACAGTTTTGTTTCTTTTATTCTGGATAAGGAAAGTAGTTTCACAAACATTAAGTAACTTGATTCTTTCAGCCAGCAAAAGGCAGAGTGAGGATTCAAAACTGAGTTTAAAAGCTTATGCTCTGTTACTGTACCATGGTGTTTCTTTAGGACTGGAAATATAGTCATAGAAGAGAGCAGTTATATCGTCAAAGGAACCTTAATCTCATTGGATATTTGTCACAGAGGTAGATGCATCTAAGTAGCAAGTGATGGTCCTGGAACATTTTTGAAATTTCATTTAGTGGATCACTGAGAACGTCATGGTCTTCTATAGCTTCAAGTTTCCTCTCCTCTCACCACCTGCCCCCACCCCCACTTTCATTTTTTCGTTCCTTCTGTGTGGCCCAAAAAGGAGACTATAGGTAGATAAAGCTCTTCATTCTCATCTTCTATTTTCTTCTGATTTTTCCTTTTTCAAACTGGACTCATTAATATGTGTTCTCCCTTTGATTTGTTAAAGGGGAACTCCAGTCAGACTTTCTGTGGAGCTGCGGGATGAGTGGGTAATATCAGATTTCTTTTCTTGTCTGGTTTCACAAGTTTAGAGTGGTTGAGCTTCCTGAAACAGAGAGATCTAAAAAGAGTAACTGCTGCTGTTGACTCTGACAGGCTTCTCAGCCCTGCACATTGCTGTGCCCTTCTTAAATACAGTGCTGGTAGATTTGTTTGTGAATGTTTCTGAGAGTATAAAGGTTACTCTCACACATATGTTTACTCTGTAAAGATAAGGTTCTGGTGAAAATAAAATTGGACTGTGCCATGTTCTCCATCTTAGTATTTCTGTGAAGAACAGTCTAGTTTTCAGAGACTATTGGTGGTTGTTACTCTATTGTAAGAAAAAAAGGCTTAATTGCTAACACTTAGGGTCATTGTAGGATCAGACTTAGTTGCTTGTACGTACGGGTCCTGTATACAAATTTTGGCTTGTGTGGTTTTTTTTGTTTTAACTGGGTAGATTTGTGAGAGACTCAGGGTGGACAGTAGACAGAGAAGATGATGGTGTTTCAAAACCATGCTTTCCATTGACTTTGTTTCCTCTGAAGAGGACAGAGGTGAGTCTAGGGTAATATTATTTTTTTGTGGGTATGAGTCTGTTTTGGGATTGGACGAGGGAAAAGACACAATTTTTAAGAATTCATAAAATAATTTAAAACTTTGTTTATGCTTAATTTATAATACTTATAACATAGCTGCATATATCGGTAGGTAAGAGGGAAACATTTGATAGTTTTATTTCCCATATATCAGGGACTACTTTCCATTGCAGCTGAGAATAACATTCACTGATGAAAATAATGGCTTTTTAAAAATTAATGCATTATATGGTGAGCATGCCATCTCTTTAGATCTGTTTTCCTTTTATATGTCTATTTCTTAATTTTGTGCCCTTTTCGAATATAATGGTAAAAAGTTAGCATAAAAACATAAGTAAAGGGTTTCCCTGGTGGCGCAGTGGTTAAGAATCCGCCTGCCAGTGCAGGGGACACGGGATTGAGCCCTGGTCTGGGAAGACCCCACATACTACGGAACAACTAAGCCTGTGCGCCACAACTACTGAGCCTGCTCTCTAGAGCCTGCGAGCCACAACTGCTGAGCCTGCGTGCCGCAGCTACTGAAGTCCGTGTGCCTAGAGACCATGCTCTGCAACAAGAGAAGCCACCGTAGTGAGAAACCCACACACCGCAACGAAGAGTAGCCCCCTCTCGCTCCAACTAGAGAAAGCCTACACGCAGCAATGAAGACCCATTGCAGCCAATAAATAAATTAAATAAGTTAAAAAAAAATAAAACTACATATGGCTAGAAAAGATACAGTGCCAAAGTGTAATGCTGAAATTTTTTTTTTTTTTTTTTTTTTTTTGCGATACGTGGGCCTCTCACCGTTGTGGCCTCTCCCGTTGCGGAGCACAGGCTCCAGACACGCAGGCTCAGCGGCCATGGCTCACGGGCCCAGCAGCTCTGCGGCATGTGGGATCCTCCCAGACCGGGGCACAAACCCGTGTCTCCTGCATCGGCAGGTGGACTCTCAACCACTGCACCACCAGGGAAGCCCTGAAATTGTTTTTTAAAAAGCAATGAAACAAAACAAACAAAAATGAAGAAACAAACAAAGAAAAAAGCAATGAAACAAGAAGGTTTTTTCTTTTATTATTAAGATGATAATAAAAGATTATGAAAACATTTTGAAAATAGAGATAAACGATTTTAAAAAGGAAATAATCTTACTTCTTGGAGGTAGCCATCAATGTTTTTTAAATTGTTAATTTTTTAACATTGTGATTAAATATACATAACAAAATTTACCATTTTAACTTATTTTATTTTTATTTTATTATTTATTTTTGCGGTACGAGGGCCTGTCACTGTTGTGGCCTCTCCTGTTGTGGAGCACAGGCTCCGGACGCGCAGGCTTAGCAGCCATGGCTCACGGGCCCAGCCGCTCCACAGCATGTGGGATCTTCCCGGACTGGGGCACGAACCCGTGTCTCCTGCATTGGCAGGCGGACTCTCAACCACTGCGCCACCAGGGAAGCCCCATTTTAACTATTTTTAAAAATATTTATTTATTTAATATATTTTCCTTATTATTTATTTTTTTGTGTGTGTGTTGGGTCTTAGTGGTGGCACTCGGCACGTGGGATCTTTGTTGACGCATGTGGGATTGTTTTTTTTAAATTCTGTTATGGTTCACTGTCTGCTCAGGTTTCTCTCTAGTTGTGGCGTGTGGGTTTTCTCTCTCAAGTTGTGGTGCGTGGGCGCCAGGGTGTGTGGGCTCTCGTAGTTGTGGCGCATGGACTCCAGAGCGCATGGGCTCTGTAGTTTGTGGCACGTGGGCTCTCTAGTTGTGGCTCACGGGCTTAGTTGCCCCGCAGCATGTGGGATCTTAGTTCCCGGACCAGGGATCTCACCCATGTCCCCTGTGTTGGAAGGTGGATTCTTTACCACTGGACCACCAGGGGAATCCCCCATTTTAACTATTTTTAATTGTATAGCTCCATGACATTTAAGTACATTCTCAGTGTTGTGCAAATACCACCACCATCCATCTCCAGCACTTTTTCTTCTTCCCAAACTGAAACACAGTTTCCATTAAACACTAAGTCCTCCTTTCCCCCTCCACTAACCCTTTGGGAAATACCATTCTACTTTGTCTCTATGAATTTGACTACTCCAGGGACCTCATTTGAGTGGAATCAGGTAGTATTTGTCCTTTTGTGTTTGGATGTTTTACTTAGCATACTGTCTTCAAGGTTCATCCATGTTGTACCAAATGTCAGAATTTCCTTCTTTTTCTAAGGGTGAATAATACTCTGTTCTATGTATATACTATGTTTTGTGTATCCATTCATACTTTGAAGGACACTTGAGTTGTTTCTACCTTTTGGTTACTGTGAATAATGCTGCTATGAACCTTGGTGTAGATATATCTGTTCAAGTTTCTGCTTTCAGGTCTTTTAGTTATATACCCAGAAGTCAAATTTCTGGAGCATATGGTAATTCTGTTTAATTTTTGTTTTTAATAGATTTTATTTATTTATTTATTTATTGGCTATGTTGGGTCTTCCGTTGCTGTGCGCAGTCTTTCTCTAGTTGCCACAAGTGGGGGCTGCTCTTTGTTGTGGTGTGACGGCTTCTCATTGCGGTGGCTTCTCTTATTGTGGAGCACAGGCTCGAGGCACGCAGGCTTCAGTACTTGTGGCATACGGGCTTCAGTAGTTGTGGCGCACAGGCTTAGTTGCTCCATGGCATGTGAGATCTTCCCAGACCAGGGCTCGAACCCGTGTCCCCTGCATTGGCAAGTGGATTCTTAACCACTGTGCCACCAAGGGAGCCCCTATTTAATTTTTTGAGGAATTGCCAGACTGTTTTCCACAGCTGTACCATTATTCATTCCTACCAGCAACGCACAAGTGTTCCTATTTCTCCATGTCCTTGTCCACACTTGTTACTTTCTGTTTCATTGTTTTCTCTTTTTTTTAACATCTTTATTGGAGTATAATTGCTTTACAGTGGTGTGTTAGTTTCTGCTTTATAACAAAGTGAATCAGCTATACATATACATATATCCCCATATCTCCTCCCTCTTGTGTCTCCCTCCCATCATCCCTATCCCACCCCTCTAGGTGGTCACAGAGCAACGAGCTGACCTCCCTGTACTATGTGGCTGCTTTCCACTAGCTATCTATTTTACATTTGGTAGTGTATATCTGTCCATGCCACTTTCTCACTTCGTCCCAGCTTACCCTTCCCCCTCCCCATGTCCTCAAGTCCATTCTCTACATCTGCATCTTTATTCCTGTCCTGCCCCTAGGCTCTTCAGAGCCATTGTTTTCTTTTTTTTTTTAGATTCCATATATATGTGTTAGCATACGGTATTTGTTTTTCTCTTTCTGACTTACTTCACTCTGTATGACAGACTCCAGGTCTATCCACCTCACTACAAATAACTCAGTTTCATTTCTTTTTATGGCTGAGTAATAATCCATTGTGTATATGTGCCACATCTTCTTTATCCATTCATCTGTTGATGGACACTTAGGTTGCATCCATGTCCTGGCTATTGTAAATAGAGCTGCAATGAACATTGTGGTACATGACTCTTTTTGAATTACGGTTTTCTCAGGGTATATGTGCAGTAATGGAATTGCTGGGTCGTATGGTAGTTCTAATTTTAGTTTTCTAAGGAACCTCCATACTGTTCTCCATAATGGCTGTATCAATTTACATTCCCACCGACACTGCAAGAGGGTTCCTTTTTCTCCATACCCTCTCCAGCATTACTTGTTTATGTTTTCCTTTGCTGTGCAAAAGCTTTTAAGTTTCATTACGTCCCATTTGTTTATTTTTATGTCCGTTTCTGCAGGAGGTGGGTCAAAAAGGATATTGCTGTGATTTCTGTCATAGAGTGTTCTGCCTTTCTTTTCCTCTAAGAGTTTTATAGTGTCTGGCCTTACATTTAGGTTTTTAATCCACTTGGAGTTTATTTTTATGTATGGTGTTACGGAGTGTTCTAATTTCATTCTTTTACAAGTAGCTGTCCAGTTATCCTAGCACCACTTATTGAAGAGGCTCTCTTTTCTCCATTGTATGTTCTTGCCTCCTTTATCAAAAATAAGGTGACCATATGTGCGTGGGTTTATCTCTGGGCTTTCTGTCCTGTTCCATTGATCTATATTTCTGTTTTTGTGCCAGTATCATAGTGTCTTGATTACTGTAGCTTTGTAGTATAGTCTGAAGTCAGGGAGCCTGATTCCTCCAGCTCTGATTTTCTTTCTCAAGATTGCTTTGGCTATTCGGAGTCTTTTGTGTTTCCATACAAATTGTGAAATTTTTTGTTCTAGTTCTGTGAAAAATGCCATTGATAGTTTGATAGGGATTGCATTGAATCTGTAGATTGCTTTGGGTAGTATAGTCATTTTCACAATGTTGATTCTTCCAATCCAAGAACATGGTATCTCTCCATCTGTTTGTATCATCTTTAATTTCTTTCATCAGTGTCTTATAGTTTTCTGTGTACAGGTCTTTTGTCTTCTTAGGTAGGTTTATTCCTAGGTATTTTATTCTTTTCGTTGCAGTGGTAAAAGGGAGTGTTTCCTTAATTTCTTTTTCAGATTATTCATCATTAGTGTATAAGAATGTAAGAGACTTCTGTGCATTAATTTTATATCTTGCTACCTTACCAAATTCATTGACTAGCTCTAGTAGTTTTCTGGTAGCATCTTCAGGATTCTCTATGCATAGTATCATGTCATCTACAAACAGTGACGACTTCACTTTTTCTTTTCCAATTTGGATTCCTTTTATTTCTTTTTCTTCTCTGATTGCTGTGGCTAAAACTTCTAAAACAGTGTTGAATGATTGTGGTGAGAGTGGACAACCTTGTCTTGTTCCTGATCTTAGACGAAATGGTTTCAGTTTTTCACCATTGAGAATGATGTTGGCTGTGGGTTTGTCATTTATGGCCTTTATTATGTTGAGGTAAGGTCCCTCTGTGCCTACTTTCTGGAAGGTTTTTATCATAAGTGGGTGTTGAATTTTGTCAAAAGTTTTTTCTGCATCTATTGAGATGATCATGTGGTTTTTCTCCTTCAGTTTGTTTATATGGTTTATCACAGTGATTGATTTGCATATGTTGAAGAATCCTTGCATTCCTGGGATAAACCCCACTTGGTCATGGTGTATGATCCTATTAATGTGCTGTTGGATTCTGTTTGCTAGTATTTTGTTGAGGGTTTTTGCATCTATATTCATCAGTAATAGTGGTTGGTAGTTTTCTTTTTTTTTTTGTAGTTTCTTTGTCTGGTTTTGGTATCAGGGTGATGGTGGCCTCATAGAATGAGTTTGGGAATGTTCCTCCCTCTGCTATATTTTGGAAAAGTTTGAGAAAGATAGGTGTTAGCTCTTCTCTAACTGTTTGATAGAAGTCGCCTGTGAAGCCATCTGGTCCTGGGCTTTTGTTTGTTGGAAGATTTTTAATTGCAGTCTCAATTTCAGTGCTTGTGATTGGTATGTTTATATATTCCATTTCTTCCTGGTTCAGTCTCAGAAGGTTGTGCTTTTCTAAGAATTTGTCCATTTCTTCCAGGGTGTCCATTTTATTGACATGTAATTGCTTGTAGTAATCTCTCATGATCCTTTGTATTCCTGCAGTGTCAGTTGTTACTTCTCCTTTTTCTTTTTAAATTCTGTTTTTTTTTTGTTGTTGTTTTTTAAATATATTTTCTTTTAAATATATTTTTTATTTATTGTTTTATGGCTGCATTGGATCTTCGTTGCTGTGCACAGGCTTTCTCTGGGAGGGGCGAGTGGGGGCTACTCTTTGTTGTGGGGCATGTGGGCTTCAGTAGTTGTGGCACGTGGGCTCAGTAATTGTGGCTTGTGGGCTCTAGAGGGTAGGCTCAGTAGTTGTGGCACACGGGCTTAGTTGCTTCGCGGCATGTGGGATCTTCCTGGACCAGGGCTTGAACCCGTGTCCCCTGTATTGGCAGGCAGATTCTTAACCACTGTGCCACCGGGAAGCCCTCTAATATTGATTTGAGTCTTCTCCCTTTTTTTCTTGATGAGTCTAGCTAAAGGTTTATCAATTTTGTTTACCATCTCAAGGAACCAGCTTTTAGTTTTATTGATATTTGCTATTGTTTCCTACATTTCCTTTTCATTTATTTCTGATCTGATCTTCATGATTTCTTTCCTTCTGCTAACTTTGGGGTCTTTTTGTTCTTTTTCTCTAATTGCTGTAGGTGTAAGGTTAGGTTGTTTTTTGAGATGTTTCTTGTTTCTTGAGGTAGGATTATATTGCTGTGAACTTCCTTCTTAGAACTGCTTTTGCTGCATCCATACGTTTTGGGTTGTTGTGTTTTCATTGTCAGTTGTTTCTAGGTATTTTTTGATTTCCTCTTTCATTTCTTCAGTGATCTCTTCGTTATTTAGTAGTGTCTTGTTTAGCCTTCATGTGTTTGTATTTTTTACAGATTTTTTCCTGTAATTGATATCTAGTCTCATAGCGTTGTGGTCAGAAAAGATACTTGATATGATTTCAATTTCCTTAAATTTACCAAGGCTTGATTTGTGACCCAGGGTATTATCTATCCTGGAGAATGTTACATCAGCATTGGAGAAGAAAGTGTATTCTGTTGTTTTTGGATGGAATGTCCTAGAAATATCAATTAATCCATCTTGTTTAATGTATCATTTAAAGCTTGTATTTCCTTATTTATTTTCATTTTGGATCTGTCCATTTGTGAAAGTGGAGTGTTAAAGTCCCCTACTATGATTGTGTTACTGTCAATTTCCCCTTTTATGACTGTTAGCATTTGCCTTATTTACTGAGGTGCTCCTATGTTGGGTGCGTAAATATTTACAATTGTTACATCTTCTTCTGGGATTGATCCCTTGATCATTATGTAGTGTCCTTCTTGTCTCTTGTAATAGTCTTTACTTTAAAGTCTATTTTGTCTGATATGAGAATTGCTACTGCAGCTTTCTTTTGATTTCCATTTGCATGGAATATCTTTTTCCATCCCCTCACTTTCATTCTGTATGTGTCCCTCGGTCTGAAGTGGGTCTCTTGTAGACAGCATATATATGGGTCTTGTGTTTGTATCCATTAAGCCAGTCTATGTCTTTTGGTTGGAGCATTTAATCCATCTACATTTAAGGTAGTTATCGATATGTATGTTCCTATTACCATTTTCTTAATTGTTTTGGGTTTGTTATTGTACGTCTTTTCCTTCTCTTCTATTTCCTGCCTAGAGAAATTACTCTAGCATGTGTTGTAAAGCTGGTTTGGTGGTGCTGAGCTCGCTTAGCTTTTGCTTGTCTGTAAAGGTTTTAATTTTTCCATCGAATCTGAATGAGATCTTGCAGGGTAGAGTAATCTTGGTTGTAGGTTTTTCCCTTTCATCACTTTTTTTTTTGATTTTAACATGAATGCCTTTATTGAATCACATGTTTTTTGGCTTTTTTTTTTTTTACATCTTTATCGGAGTATAATTGCTTTACAATGGTGTGTTAGTTTCTGCTTTATAACAAAGTGAATCAGTTATTCATATATATATGTTCCCATATCTCTTCCCTCTTGCATCTCCCTCCCTCCCACCCTCCCTATCCCACCCCTCTAGGTGGTCACAAAGCACCCAGTTGATCTCCCTGTGCTATGACGGCCATGGCTCTCGGGCCCAGCCACTCCACAGCATGTGGGATCTTCCTGGAGTGGGGCACGAACCCGTGTTCCCTGCATCGGCAGGCGGACTCTCAACCAGTGAGCCACCAGAGAGTCCCCCTTCTAGAGAATTTTTAATTTCATTTATCGTGTTGTTCATCGTAGTTTGTTTGCTCTTTAGTTCTCCTAGGTTCTTGTTAAACGTTTTTTGTACTTTCTCCATTCTATTTACCAGATTTTGGATCATCTTTACTATCATTACTCTGAATTCTTTTTCAGGTAGACTGCCCATTTCCTCTTCATTTGTTTGGGCTGGTGGGTTTTTGCCTTGCTCCTTCATCTGCTGTATGTTTCTCTGTCTTCTCATTTTGTTTAACTTACTGTGTTTGAGATCTCTTTTTTGCAGGCTGCATGTTCGTACTTCCCGTTGTTTTTGGTGTCTGCTTCCAGTGGCTAAGGTTGGTTTAGTGGGTTGTGTAGGCTTCCTGGTGGAGGAGACTGGTGCCTGTGTTCTGGTGGATGAGGCTGGATCTTGTCTTTCTGGTGGGCAGGACCGCGTCGGGGGGTGTGTTTTGGGGTGTCTGTGACCTTATTATGATTTTAGACAGCCTCTCTGCTAATGGGTGGGGTTGTGTTCCTGTCTTGATAGTTGTTTGGCATATGGTGTCCAGCACTGTAGCTTGCTGGTCATTGAATGGAGCTGGGTTTAGCGTTGAGGTGGAGATCTCTGGGAGAACTTTTGCCGTTTGATATCACGTGGGGCCAAGAGGTCTCTGGTGGACCAATGTCCTGAACTCGGCTCTCCTACCTCAGAGGCACAGGCCTGACACCTGGTTGGAGCACGAAGACCCTGTCAGCCATATGTCGCAAAAGAAATAGGAGAAAAAAAGAAAGAATGAAAGAAAAAATAAAATAAAATTATTAAGATAAAAATTTTTTTTAATTATTAAAAATAAAAAGTTAAAACGTGATTAAAAAAAGAACGAGGATAGCAACCAAACCAAGGAACAAATCCACCAATGATAACAAGCTCTAAAAACAAAACTAAAAACAACAAAAAAAAAACCGGACAGGTAGCACCCTAGGACAAATGGTGAAAGCAAAGCTATACAGACAAAATCACACAGAGAAGGATACACATACACACTCACAAAAAGAGAAAAAGGAAGAAAAAATCTATATATATAAAAAAAAAGGAAGAGAGCTACCAAATCAATAAACAAATCTGCCAGTGATAATAAACTCTAAATAGTAAACTAAGATAAACATTAAACCAGAAACAAATTAGATGCAGAAAGCAAACCCCAAGTCTACAGTTGCTCCCAACGTCCACCACCTCAATTTTGGGATGATTTGTTGTCTGTTCAGGTATTCCAGAGATGCAGAGTGCATCAAATTGATCATGGAGGTTTAATCAGCTGCTCCTGAGGCTGCTGGGAGAGATTCCCCTTTCTCTTCTTTGTTTGCACAGCTCCTGGGTTTCAGCTTTGGATTTGGCCCCGCCTCTGCATGTAGTCACCTGAGGGCGTCTGTTCTTCGCCCAGACAGGATGGGGTTAAAAGGAGCAGCTGATTAGGGGGGCTCTGGCTCACTCAGGCCGGGGGCGGGGGTTGGGGGAGGGAGGAGTATGGAATGCGGGGCGAGCCTGCGGCGGCAGAGGCCAGCGTGATGTTGCATTAGCCTCAGGCGCGCCGTGTATTCTCCTGAGGAAGTTGTCCCTGGATCACGGGATCCTGGCAGTGGCAGGCTGCACAGGCCCCCGGGAGGGGAGGTGTGGATAGTGACCTGTGCTTGCACATAGGCTTCTTGGTGGCTGCCACCGCAGCCTTAGCATTTCATGCCCGTCTCTGGTTTCCGCGCTGATAGCCGCGGCTCACGCCTGTTTCTGAAGCTCATTCAGGCGGTGCTCTGACTCCACTCTCCTCGCGCACCCTGAAACAATGGTCTCTTGCCTCTTAGGGAGGTCCAGAGTTTTTCCCGGACTCCCTCCCAGCTAGCCGTGGCACACTAGCCCCCTTCAGGCTGTGTTCACGCAGCCAACCCCAGTCCTCTACCTGGGATCTGACCTCCGATGCCCAAGCCTCAGCTCTCAGGCCCCATCCACCCCAGTGGGTGAGCAGACAAGCCTCTGAGGCTGGTGTGTGCTGGTCGGCACCAATCCTCTGTGCGGGAATCTCTCCGCTTTGCCCTCTGCACCCCTGTTGCTGCACTCTCCTCTGTGGTTCTGAAGCTTTCCCCCTGCCACCCCCAGTCTCTGCCAGTGAAGGGGCTTCCTAGTGTGTGGAAACTTTTCCTCCTTCACAGCTCCCTCTCAGAGGGGTAGGTCCTTTCCCTATTATTTTGCCTCTGTTTTTTTTTTTTTTTTTTGCCCTACCCAGGTACGTGGGGAGTTTCTTGCCTTTTGGGAAGTCTGAGGTCTTCTGCCAGCATTCAGTAGGTGCTCTGTAGGTGGTGTTCCACATGTAGATGTATTTCTGATGTATTTGTAGGGAAGAAGGTGATGTCTACGTCTTACTCCTCCGCCATCTTGAAGGTCTCTTTTCTTTTTGATAATAACCCATCTGATGGGTGGTGAAGTGGTGTCTCGTGGTTTTTTGTTGTTGTTTTGGGTTTGTTTTTGTTTATTTGTTTTTTATGGGATCAAGCAAAGGCTATTTATTCAGAGCTTGCCATTACAAGTGAGTCAGCCACCCATCACTTGTGTTTGGCAGAGTCTCAAAAGCAGGCAGAGGAGAGGGAAAGCTTTATATAAAGTGAAAAAAGGTGTGCTGGAAGGAGGAAGTGTTGGCTTGGGGAAATTGTAGGTGGGCTAACTAGAAGCTGTGCATCATATGTGATTGGTTAGGCATATTTGGCTTTCCCAGTTGTTCCTCAGTTGATATCAAGGGCAAAAATTAGCAAAGCTGTCAGTTATTAATCAAGTTCTGGCCATTTTGTGTTGATTGCTATTGGGGTTGTTTGGCTTCCTGGACTGATTGCTGCAGACTGTAGATCGGAGTTGTATTTTTATTTTTGGTCTGGCTATTGTCTGTATATTCAATCTCTTGGTCCCTGCTTTTGACCATTCTCTCATTTCCTGGAGGTTGACAAATTCAGGGAAAGCCAAAGATCCAGATCTTCACTGCTTGGAGTTTGTTCAGCTGTCTTCATGGTCAAATGTATTGCAAGATCTTCTTGCTCTTCTTGTTGTATCATCATGGAGATCATCTAGGATCTTTTCCATTTGCTCTATGGGTGGGTCAAAGTCCACCGGTTTACAGGTGCTCTCCTTTGAACCAGTCTAGAAGGATGTGCAGGTCCATGCATGTCTGTCCCGTGAATGTAGGTAAATCCTCCCCTCCTTCTCCTCCTGAGGCAAGGCCCCTGCAGTGTACTGGTGGAAGCTGGATGCCACAGCCCCTCAGAATCCGGGAAGCCTTTGGGTGGCCCCTGAGCTTTTTTTGGCCCAGGGTTTGGGTCCGCTCTGGGGTGGCCCACCCCCACAGCCCAGTATTAGGCCAGACCCAGGCCCAGGTGGCTGGGATTTGTGGAGGGCACACCTGCTGCCGGGCGGATGAACCCCGTGATGCTCACTGTGGTTTTGATTTGCACTTTCCTAATGATTTGTAATGTTAAACATCTTTGCATGTGCTTATTGACCATTTGTATATCTTCTTTGGAGAAATGTCTATTCAAGTCTTTTGCTCATATTTTAATCAGGTGGTTTGCTTTTTTCTGAATTTTTGAGTTGTAGTGTTCTTTATATATTTTGAGTATTGTTAAAAAAGAGACAACAGGCCTAAAGTGGAGTCACTTGTGCTTAGTCCTCATCACCAAACCAAGACTTAATACCTAAGTTAATTACAGTTTCAGCCTCTCCCAGGAGTAGAATCTTAAACTAGCCAATTTTGAATTATCTGAGGTAATCTGACCAGTAGACCCCTGGCACCCCTAAAGTAAGGGAAGCCCTGTACCACACTGTTTTAATTACTGTAGCTTTGTAGCAAGTTTGGAAATCAGGAAGTGTGAGGTCTTCAACTTGGTTCTTCTTTTCCAAGATTGTTTGCCTATTTGGGGTCCCTTGATGTTTCATATGAATTTTAGAATAAATTTTTCTATTTCTGCAAAAACTGTCATTTAGAATTTAATACTGATTGCATTGAATCTGTGGGATCACTGGATAATATTGACATCTTGACAATAATAAGTCTTCTTGGGACTTCCCTGGTGGCGCAGTGGTTGAGAGTCCGCCTGCCGATGCAGGGGACACGGGTTTGTGTCCCGGTCCGGGAAGATCCCACATGCCACAGAGCGGCTGGGCCCATGAGCCATGGCCGCTGAGCCTGCGCGTCTGGAGCCTGTGCTCTGCAACGGGAAAGGCCACAATGGGGAGAGGCCCGCATACTGCAAGAAAAAATGAATAATAATAATAAGTCTTCTTAAAAATATTAAGTCTTCTAATTTATGAACTTAGTATGTCTTTCCATTTATTGGTGTCTTTCATTTCTTTCAGCATTGTTTTTTAGTTTTCAGTGTACATCTACTTGTTTAAGTTTATTTCTAAGTATTTTACTATTTTTAATGCTATTGTAAATGGAATTTTTATCTTAATTTCCTTTTTGTGTTGTTCATTGTTAGTGTATAGATATGTAACTGATTTTTGTGTGTTGATCTTGTACACAACTTTTTATTTCTACAGCTTTGCTGTATTCATTTATTAGTTCCAGTAGTTTTTCTTTTTATATGGAATCTTTAGGGTTTTCTACATGTTAGTATCATGTCATTTGTGAACAGAGATAATTTTACTTCTTTTCCAGTTTGGATGTCTTTTATTTATTTTTCTTACCAAATTTCTTTGGCTAGGACTTCCAGTAGAAGTGGTGAAAGTAGGCATCCTTGTCTTGTTCCCAGTATTAGAGGAAAAGTTTTGTTTTCAGTCTTTCATCATTGAGTGTGATATTATCTGTGAGTGTTTCATAAATGGCCTTTATGATGTGTGATATTTTCCTTCTGTTCCTAGGTTTGTTGAGTGGTTTTTTTGTTTGTTTGTTTTTGTTTTGTTTTAAATCATGGATGGGTGTTGAATTTTGTTAAATCCTTTTTTTCTGCGTCAGTTGAGATGATCATGTGGTTTTTTCCCCTTCATTTTGTTAATGTGTTGTATCACATTGATGTTTATCAATTATGTGAATAATCTTTGCATTCAGAGAATAATCCTACTTTGTCATGTTGTATAATCTTTTTAATATGCTGTTGATTTTGGTTTGCTAGTATTTTCTTGAGGACTTTTGCATCAATGTTCATAAGGGATATTAGTTTGTAGTTTCCTTTTTTTTTTTTTTTCTTATAGTGTCTTTGTCTGGCTTTGATATCAGTAATTCTGTTCTCATAGAATGAGTTAGGAAGTGTTCCTAACTTCATCTTCAATATTCTGGAAGAGTTTGAGAAAGATTGGTGTTAATTCTTTAAATGTTTGGTAGAACTCACCAGTGAAGACATCTAGTTTGGGACTTTTTATTTTTTTATTTTTATTTTTTTTATTTTATTTTATTTTTTTTGTTTGTTTGTTTTTGCGGTACGCGGGCCTCTCACTGTTGTGGCCTCTCCTGTTGCGGAGCACAGGCGCCAGACGCACAGGCTCAGCGGCCATGGCTCACGGGCCCAACCGCTCCGCGGCATGTGGGATCTTCCCGGACCGGGGCACGAACCCGTGTCCCCTGCATCGGCAGGCGGACTCTCAACTACTGCGCCACCAGGGAAGCCCGGGACTTTTTATTTTAATGGGAGCTTTTTTGATTAATGATTCAGTTGTCTTACTTGTTATATGTCTGTTTAGATTTTTTATTTCTTCCATGATTCAGTCTTTGTTAGTTATGTGTTTCTAGGAGTTTGTGCATTTCTTCTGTGTATCCAATAAGTGGCATATAATTGTTCATAGTACTTTTTTATGATCCTTCTTATTTTTGTAAAATTGGCAGTAATGTCTCCACTTTCCTCTTTTATTTTATTATTTTGAATCTTTTCTTGGGTAGTCTAGCTAAAAGTTTGACAATCTTGGTGATCTTTTTGAAGAAGCCACTTGGTTTCATTGATTTTTTTTTGCTGTTTTTCTATTCTCTGTTTCATTTATCTCTAATCTTTATTGTTTCTATCCTTCTAGCTTTTGGGTTATTTTGTTCTTTTTTCCTAGTTCTTAAGGTGTAAAGGGAGGTTGTTGATTTGAGATCTTTTTAAATATAAGTATTTATAGCTATAAATTTCTCTCTTAACACTGCTTTGCTACATTTCATAAGTTTTGATATGTTTTTTGTTTGCTTGTTTGTTTTTTTGTTTTGCGGTACACAGGCCTCTCACTATTGTGGCCTCTCCCGTTGCAGAGCACAGGCTCCGGATGCGCAGGCTCAGCGGCCATGGCTCACGGGCCCAGCTGCTCCGCGGCATGTGGAATCTTCCCGGACTGGGGCACAAACCCGTGTCCCCTGCATGAGCAGGTGGACTCTCAACCACTGCGCCACCAGGGAAGCCCTTGATATGTGTTTTTATTTTCATTTGTCTCAAGTTATTTTCTAATTTCCCTTATGATTTCTTCTTTGACCTAATGGTTGTCTAATAGCATGTTATTTAGGTTCCTCAGGTTTGCGAATTTTCCACTTCTGGTATAGATTTCTAGTTTTTTCCCACTGTGAGCAGAAAGATATCTTGAGTGATTTCAGTCTTTTAAAATTCATTACCTTGTTTTCTGGCCCAACAAATGTTCTATCCTGAAGAATATTCCATGTGCATTTGGAAAAATGTGCATTCTGCTGTTATTGGGTGGAGTGTTTTGTACATGTCTGCTAGGGTACAGTTGGTCTGTAGTGTTGTTCAAGTCCTGTATTTCCCTATTGACTTCTTTGTATCTGTTATTGAAAGGGGGGTATTGAAGTCTTCTGTTATTGTAGAGCTGTCTAATTCTTCTCTTCAATTCTGTCAATATAGATTCATATTTTTAAGCTTTGATGATTGGTCCATATATGTTTATAATTGTTATATCTTCTTAGTTTATTTTATTTTTTAATATTTGTTTTATTTTTTATTGAAGTATAGTTTATTTATTTATTTATTTGGCCACACCTCGTGGCATGCAGGATCTTAGTTCCCTGACCAGGGATGGTATCGGTGTCTCCTGCATTGGGAGCTTGGAGTCTCAACCACTGGACTGCCAGGGAAGTCCCTCTTCTTAGTTTATTGACCCTTTTATCATATGTAATGTTCTTCTTTGTCTCTTGTAATTGTTTTTAACTTAATGTCTATTTTGTCGGATACAGCCACTCCTATTCTCTTTTCATTTGTATTTGCCTGCAATATCTTTTTCCATTCTTTCACTTTCACTCTGTTTCCTTATATCCAAAGTAAGTCTCCTACAGACCGAATATAGTTGGATCTTGTTTTTTTTTCCTTTTTTTATTCCATACTTTGCCAATCTGTGTCTTTTGACTGGGGAGTTTAATCCATTTAAGGAAGGACTTATTTTTGTTTTTTTAAAATTTGTTTTCTGTATGTCTTACAGAATTTTGGTCCATTATTTCCCTTTGTATATACTCTGTAGATTTTTTTTGTCAGTACCATGGAGATTACATAAAATATCCTCAAGTCATAACAATTTATTTTAAATGGACATGAATTTAACATCAATTGCATATAATTACTCTACTCCTTTGTATCTCTGCTCCCCACTTTGTTTTTTTGTTTTTTTTTTTTTTTAAGAGATAGAGCAGTCTGCTCTCTCTCTTTTTTTAAATTAATTAATCAATTTTATTTTTGGCTGTGTTGGACATTACTTGCAGCATGTCAGATCTTTCATTGCAGCACGGGCTCTTCGTTGTGGCATACAGACTTCTCTCTAGTTTTGGCGTGCAGATTTTCTCTCTCTAGTTGTGGCGCATGGGCTCTGTAGTTGTGAAACGTGGGCCCTGTAGTTTGTGGCACCCGGGCTGTCTCATTGAGGCGCACAAGCTCAATAGTTGCAGCACGCGGGCTTAGTTGCCCTGCAGCATGTGGGATCTCAGTTCCTTGACCAGGGGTCGAACCCGCGTCTCCTGCATTGGAAGGCGGGTTCTTTACCACTGGACCACTAGGGAAGTCCCAAAAGTTTTATCTTTTTATTGTAAAATAAAACAGATAAAAAACATATAAAACAAACACATAGTTTAGTAAAATGTTCTCTGGTGATTATGCCTGTAACCACCACTGAAGTCAAGAATAGAACTTTGCCCCCCATCCCCAAGAAGCCCCTATAGGTGCCCCTTTCCCATCACATCCCATTCCTCCCCTCTTCTTTCCAAAAGTAGCCACTAGTGACTTTTATAATAATGACTTCCTGATACTTCTTTATGATTTTATCATCCAAGTTTAATCTTTCCCAATTAAAAAAAGTGCTATGTCTTTTAAGTTTCTTTTAATATACAGGTTCTCTCTCTATCCTTTTGTTTTCCTTGAAGATTATTTGTTAAAAATCTGGGGCCTGATGACCCATAGTTTCCTTCACTCAGTGTTGTGCTACCTGCACAGCCCTAGTGCAGTTGCACATGTTTCTTTTACCTGTAATTCTTATAAATTGTAGCTGTATCCAGAAGCTTGATCAGAATTTGTTCACTTTGGCAAGGTTAGAAGTTACGCTGTTTTTCTTTCATCAGGAGGCATGTAATGTCTTTGTGTCCATGTTTTTATGTTATGTTCCTTGCTCTGTTATTTATTGGACTATAAACTGGTCAAGTTGTAATTCCGTTATTTTGGTTTTTTATTAGCTGGAGCATTTTTGTAAGGAGATGCTTCCCCTCATTTACCCAATGGTATAGGTCATATAAATGCTTGATATTCGTTTTAGCTACCAAGTTTTCCTGTCATCCTCAAAAGATGACTGATTAGTTTTTAAAGTATAGTAATTCTGAACTTATGGATTTAAACAAATGGTTTTAATCCACTATAATTATTACTGTTATTAAAGTCCAAACAGTCCTATGCTTGACCAGTGTGAACCTCTTCCAGTTGTCTGCTGAGTTCTTTTGATGTGACCACAGAGGTCTTTGGTGGTTTCCTTGTTATCTGGTATGACAAGATGTTATAGGCTCATCTTGCACATTTTGCAAATTAGACTTGGAAACAGCCATTTTTTCCAAATATCCCTGGTTTCTTTTAATGGAAAATTGCATTTCAAGAGCATATAGTTTGAGTACTAGGGATACTCACTATACTAGGTCATTGTTTTTAGGCCTTTCCAGTGGACAGAGCTGGGCATATATACATATCACAAGATGAAAGATCTTAGGAATTCATATTAATATACTCAACTTAATTTAGGATTTCACGATTACTGGGTTTTTACCTAAGCTTTTCTGTATTACATTTATCTCCTTCCTTCTCCTATTATCAGTGGAGAAAAAATCGCATCTCAGAGCCACTTTGGAAACAGGTTTATTTTAGGAATGAATATCCTGTAGAACTTCTTTGGTCAGAAAAATGTGTTTTCTGCCTTCAAGAAGGTTGTAATCTAATGAGGGATATAGGAAGGTAAATACAGGTGAGGAGATATACAGTATTACACTGTACCCAGCAAAGACAGGTACTGGCCTTTACCAGTGATGATCCTGTTCAGTTGTTGCTGTCTGTGCTATCGTGAGTTTCATTTGGTTGGGTCTTGGGCCTCTGTTACAGATATCAGCACTAAAATCAGTCAGTATGCCAAAAGATCCGTGAATTTTTAAGTCATGGAATTTCCAGGTCACACGTACAAAATAATGGTAAATAGTCATGGAAAGAATATAAGTCAATATAACGTGCAATTTTCCTACCTTTAAATGTACTGGCTATCTAAAGTTATTTACAAAGATAATTTGACCCAAAAAGAAATGTCTAGTATCATGTTTCAAAAGGTGAAAAAGCCACTGAGAGGCAGGGCAGTTGGACAACTTCTCACACAAGGACTCTCAGGAGTGGAAACTGAGCACAAGAAGAGATGGTAGTACAAGTGAGAGGGGTGTGGAGGTGTCCGTTCCTGGCCCTGGGGAGAACTGGTTATTGTTCTATGCCACCATTTCCGCCATTTTCTCCCCACTAAATTTGGTCCCTTTCTCCCCAGAGGAGGAGGCAGATGGGTGGGAGATGAGGATAGCAACCCCACTGAATTTTGCATTAAGAGTTGCAGCAGACATTTGGGTGTTGAATGCGTTGTAGATACTGGCTCATAGAGTGTGGGGGAGGAGTGGGAGTGCAGGTGTACACTTCTGGGCAGCAAGCAATCCTGTGAAAGGAGCCCATTGCTCGTCAAGCAGATCTTCACTGAGGCCACAGACTTCCCTTCTGTAGTTCACTCAAAATGGACCTCTGAATGTACATTCCCATTTCTTCCGTCGTTCTGGTGTGTGCTGCCTGCCAGCCTTCTTGGGGACACTTTCTACTAGGGGACCCTGGGTTTGAAGAGGTGCATGCACTTGCTGGGGCACTTCCCTTTGGGGGGTGTCTCCACGGCTCTAAGGACAGGCCCCAGGCAGGACAGCCATGTCGCCATGGCCCCAAGCCTCATCCGCTGGGAGATGAGGACGTCAGCTCTCTGGCCTGATCTCTCAGGCCGTCTGGATGCCCCTGTGCTGCCTCCCCATGTCAGGTGTGGTCGCGGTGATGAAGGCCACACGGTAGGGCTGTGGAGCCTTGGTGGTGGTCCGGTGGGTGAGGAGTCAGGAGGCACGTATTTCCCATTCAGGGCCTCTCTCTGCTGACGTGGTGTGAGCCGCACACCGTGCTGTCCTTCCTGGGCTTCGCCCCGTCAGTTGTCGGGGCAGCGGGGGTGTGTGTGTGTGTATGTTGTGGCAGAGCCAGACCCCTGCCCCTATGCTGTGGCGGCAAGCTAATGGAGTAGGCTTGTGTTGACCACATATGGTCTAGTGGGCAAGCAAGGCGTAAACATGTGCTTGTTTGCCCACAGAGGTGTGTTTGGACTACAGTGTGAGCAGAGGTGTGAGAGAAGAGAGGCTGCTTTGGGATTTGTTGTAGGTACTCTGCCTGATACACGAACTTGTGCTTAGGCTGCTTTTGGGCAGTGCTGACGTGTGTAGTGGGACCGTCAGGCAGCAGTTCTAGTCCGACATTCTCACAGCTTGTCAGGGAACGTTTATTGCACTCTCAGCATGTGAATCACAATTTTACTTTCATACATTTGTGTCAGGTTAGTGTTCTAGTGACCTTATCATTCAGAGTCTTTTGCAGGCCCAGTAGACTTATGCTTGGAGCTTTGGGATGTGCCAGTAACATCTGTGGGTAGAGAGACTGACACATATGAGATCAAGGTGCGATTTGGAGCTGCTGTTTAGGAATAACCCAGAGCCGACCTGTTGTGGCCATCTGGCTCTGAAGCCATTGTCCTGGTGGGACATGGCCCAGAGGACCTTTGGGCCTTGATCTGCTTGTGTCAGGTATGCTTCCTCATGTTTCCAGCTGGACCTTAGTAGAAATGTGAACACACCTTAGAAGACAAATTGAATAAAACAAGTAAAAAATTCAGAAGGTGAGTATAGCAGAAAACAGCTTGACAGATCTAAATATATGGAAACCAGTACAATATAAATGAAAAGGCGAACGCAAAGATGATAAATATAAATTATTCTTGAGTGATATTTAGTTTTTAATTGTGTTAAGGGCAGGAAGGTTCTTTCTGACTTCCATTATGAAAATTACATGAGAAGCTGGTGGATCACTGTGTTTGAGCTGGCTGGATATTTTATGCCTTCCGAGAAGAGCTTAATTGGAAAACTACTGTTTTTTTTTTTTTCTTTGCTTGCACTATGAGAGACCAACTCATCTTTTGGGGAAAACTAATCATGTTTCTAACCAGTTCTATGTGCTGTAGTTATTAGGTTAACCATAAAAATGCCAACTGGCAGGGCTTCCCTGGTGGCACAGTGGTTGAGAGTCCGCCTGCCAATGCAGGGGACACGGGTTCGTGCCCCGGTCCGGGAAGATCCTACATGCCGCGGAGCGGCTGGGCCCATGAGCCATGGCTGCTGAGCCTGCGCGTCCGGAGCCTGTGCTGCTCCGTAATGGGAGAGGCCACAACAGTGACAGGCCTGTGTACCGCAAAAAAAAAAAAAAAAACAACTGGCAGAAAGCCTTGAGAATAAGAATAGAGAATTGGGGTGGGTAGTGGACAGGCTGCAAGTTACTTCCCTTAATGAAATTCTTTAGGACTGAACCAGAGGAAGATGATAGTAGAAATTAAAATGCAGCTTTCCCAAGTGTGTCTGTGTGGTTTAATTATTCCAGCATCAAAAAGAGCTTTGTTCAAACAGAACAAAATCTGCTGTGCGTCATGTCAGAGGAGTCTAGGAGTCAGTTCTGAGGGCCGTTTTGCATATATTTTTAAACATTTTTATTGAAGTATAATTGCTTTACAGTGTCATGTTAGTTTCTGCTATATAACAAAGTGAATCAGCTATATGTATACATATATCCCCATATCCCCTCCGCCTTGCGTCTCCCTCCCACCCTCCCTATCCCACCCCTCTAGGTGGTCACAAAGCACCGAGCTGATCTCCCTGTGCTATGCAGCTGCTTCCCACTAGCTATCTATTTACATTTGGTAGTGTATATATGTCCATGCCACTCTCTCACTTTGTCCCAACTTACCCTTCCCCCTCCCCATGTCCTCGAGTCCATTCTCTACATCTGCATCTTTATTCCTGTCTTGCCCCTAGGTTCTTCAGAACCATTTTTTTTTTTTTTTAGATTCCATGTATATGTGTTAGCATACGGTATTTGTTTTTCTCTTTCTGACTTACTTCACTCTGTATGACAGACTCTAGGTCCATCCACCTCACTACAAATAACTCAATTTCATTTCTTTTTATGGCTGAGTAGTATTCCATTGTATATATGTGCCCATCTTTTTTATCCGTTCATCTCTGTTTTGCATTTTTAACTATCGTGTTGCCTTCGACTTAGTGTTGACTTATGACCTTGGCTTTCAGGAAGTGTTTTGGCAGCTGACAAAGATAATAGTAGTTCTCATTTCCATGATAAAATATGTAGTGTCAGGAGTAGTACTTTAATAAAAATAAAATAAATATTGGTTCTGGCCTCATAGATACCTTAAGCCTTTATAATTAAGTATCATTTTAAAAAATGTGAAACATTTTAATTGCCAAATTAACAGCACTGGAGCACTCTTTTAAGTGGAGTCGTTATACAGCTCGACACTTCACTTTTTGCAGTGCCCGTCAGTGTTGAAGTTCTCTTAGTAATCATGTACTGTGCCTGTTCTCTACCAAGGCCTGGTCTTGTTATCAGCAGCGAGTGAAGATCAGTTTTACTTTGAATTTTAAAAGTTTGTCCTCAGGACTTCCCTGGTGGCGCAGGGGTTAAGAATCCACCTGCCAATGCAGGGGACACTGGTTTGATCCCTGGTCCGGGAAGATCCCACATGCTGCGGAGCAACTAAGCCCGTGTGCCACAACTACTGAGCCTGTGCTCTAGAGCCTGTGAGCCACAACTACTGAAGCCCACATGCTTTAGGACCTGCGTGCCACAACTACTGAGCCTGTGTGCTGCAGCTACTGAAGCCTGCCGGCCTAGAGCCCGTGCTCCGCAACCAGAGAAGCCACTTCAATAAGCATGCGCACCGCAACGAAGAGTAGCCCCCGCTTGCCACAACTAGAGAAAGCCCACGTGCAGCAACAAGACCCAACATAGCCAAAATAAAATAAATTACAAAAAACAAAAAGATTGTCTTCAAATATACTGAGGTCATATAAATGTTCTGTTTCAAAGAATAATTAACGTAGAATGAGTTTAAATATATATTAAATGAAGACATTAGACAAGTCTATAATATGATACTACTTTTGTTAAAAGTATATGTATTACACACATAGTTAACTGAAGGATACACGTCATGATACTAATACTGGTTAGCTTTGGTGATGGGATTATATGTATTCATTTTTAAATTTATCTGTTTTTTTCCATTGTTTTCCCCACTGAACATTATTGCTTTTTTAAAAAAAGTGTTCTTTAATGACAGGTATTATTTGATTTTTTGTGTTGGGGCACATGTTATACAAGTAGCAAGTCCATTTAAAAATCCTCAGCGGAGGGCTTCCCTGGTGGTGCAGTGGTTGAGAGTCCGCCTGCCGATGCAGGGGACACGGGTTCGTGCCCAGCGGAGGCACTTTGTTCTGTTTCCTGCATTCCCACAGATGATGGTACTTTGAGTAGTATTGTTTATGTAGGAGTCTCTCAGTAATTCCTCATTGGAGGAAGGTTGGGAGTCCGGCTAGCAGGCCTATGGAACTGTGTGCATGAAGTGCTCCCAGGGAGTGGCCGCAGAGCATGAACGAATGTGGCACAGCTCTGCAGGTGGCGGCCGAAGATGAGGGCGTGGAGTCCCTGGGAGTCAGCTCAGTGTCCAGAAGTTCAGAGAGTTACTAGGGTGGAAAGTTCTATTAACCAGATCTGGGTGCTGCCTTTTTGTCGACCCAGGGAAGACGCTGTCCCCTCCTGCATCTTCACTGATGCCACCTGAGAATGGATGTGGGGTTGTGGGAAGCAGACGGATCATTCCCACACAGTCATGCTGCTTTTCGTTCTGGAGTCACTGTGACAGAAATGAGCACTGTCAGGATTTGTCGTGCTCTGTGGAGGGTGGTGAAGTTCATTATAAAGAACCTTTTTCACCCTTCGCTTGTAAGAATTCAGCAGTGTCTCTTAGAAGACAGCCTGTGCATATGAATCCTTCCCACGGACAGTTTCCTCTTCTGACAACACCCATTTGTATCTAGACATGGGGAAATATCATAAGAGTAAACTGATAGGACACTGAAACGTACTTATAATAAAAGCCTGTTAGATTGAAGTCACTTTGTTCGAAGGCTGTCTGTCTCATAGTGACAGAGATTCCCTGGCTGGGTTTTATTATTTTTTTGACCATAAGGATACACTGATTACTTGAAATTCAAAGTAAAAATCTGTTCCTGTAAGTCCTGGACTCACAGTAAATTATGTGTTTATCTCAAAGCCAATGAGTTTTCTTTCTTTTTTTTTAATAGATCTTTATGGAGTATAATTGCTTCACAGTACTGTGTTAGTTTCTGTTGTACACCAAAGTGAATCATCCATATGCATACATATGTCCCCATATCCCCTCCCTCTTGAGCCTCCCTCCCATCCTCCCTATCTCACCCAACTAGGTCATCGCAAAGCACCAAGCTGATCTCCCTGTGCTATGCTCCTGCTTCCCACTAGCTAACTATTTTACATTCGGTAGTGTATATATGTCGATGCTACTCTCACTTCGCCCCAGCTTCCCCCTCCCACCCTATGTCCTCAAGTCCATTTGCTATGTCTACATCTTTACTCCTGCCCTGCAACTATGTTCATCAGTACCATTTTTTTTTTTTTTTTAGATTCCATATGTATGCGTTAGGATACGGTATTTGTTCTTCTCTTTCTGGCTTACTTTATGACAGTCTCTAGGTCCATCCATTTCACTACAAATAATTCAATTTCGTTTCTTTTTATGGCTGAGTAATATTCCATTGTATATATGTGCCACATCTTTATCCATTCATCTGTCGATGGACATTTAGGTTGGTTCCATGTCCTAGGTATTGTAAATAGTGCTGCACTGAGCATTGTGGTACATGTCTCTTTTTGAATTATGATTTTCTCAGGGTATATGCCCAGTAGTGGGATTGCTGGGTCGTATGGTAGTTCTATTTTTAGTTTTTTAAGGAACCTCCATACTGTTTTCCATAGTGGTTGTATCAATTTACATTCCCACCAACAATGCATGAGGGTACCCTTTTCACCACACCCTTTCCAGCATTTAATGTTTCTAGATTTTTTGATAATAGCCAACCAGCATGAGGTGATACCTCACTGTCATTTTGATTTGCATTTGTCTAATAATTAGTGATGTTAAGCATCTTTTCATGTGCCTCTGGCCATCTGTGTGTCTTCCTTGGTGAAATGCCTATTTAGGTCTTCCACCCATTTTTTAATTGGATTGTTTGGTGTTTTGATACTGAGCTCCATGAGCTGTTTGTATATTTTGGAGATTAACCCTTTGTCTGTTGTTTCATTTGCAAATATTTTCTCCCATTCTAAGGGTTGTCTTTTTATCTCGTTTATGTTTGCTGTGCAAAAGCTTTTAAGTTTAATTAAGTCCCATTTGTTTGTTTTTATTTCCGTTACTCTAGGAGGTGGGTCAAAAAAGATCTTCCTGTGGTTTATGTCAGAGTGTTTTTCCTGTGTTTTCCTCTAAGAGTTTTATAGTGTCTCGTATTACATTTAGGTCTTTAATCCATTTGGAGTTTATTTTTGTGTATGGTGTTAGGGAGTGTTCTAATTTCATTCTTTTACATGTAGCTGTCCAGTTTTCCCAGCACCACTTATTGAAGAGGCTCTCTTTTCTCCATTGTATGTTCTTGCCTCCTTTATCAAAAATAAGGTGATGATATATGCGTGAGTTTATCTCTGGGCATTCTATCCTGTACCATTGATCTATATTTCTGTTTCTGTGCCAGTACCATACTGTCTTGATTACTGAAGCTTTGTGGTATAGTTTGAAGTCTGGGAGCCAGATTCCTCCAACTCCATTTTTCTTTCTCAAGATTGCTTTGGCTATTTGGAGTCTTTAGTGTTTCCATACAAATTTTAAGACTTTTTCTTCTAGTTCTGTAAAAAATGCCATTGGTAATTTGATAGGGATTGTATTGAATCTGTAGATTGCTTTGGGTAGTATAGGCATTTTCACAATATTGATTCTTCTAATCCAAGAATGGTATATCTCTCCATCTGTTGATGTCATCTTTGATTTTTTTCATCAGTGTTTTATAGTTTTCTGAGTATGAGTCTTTCACCTCATTAGGCAGGTTTATTCCTAGGTATTTTGTTCTTTTTGTTGCAATGGTAAATGTGATCATTTCCTTAATTTTTCTTTCTGATCTTTCGTTGTTGGTGTATAGGAATGCCAGATATTTCTGTGCATTAATTTTGTATCCTGCAACCTTACCAAATTCATTGACTAGTTCTAGTAGTTTTCTGGTGGCATCTTTAGGATTTTCTATGTATAGTATCATGTCATCTGTAAACAGTGACAGTTTTACTTCTTCTTTTCCAATTTGTATTCCTTTTATTTCTTGTTCTTCTCTGATTGCTGTGGCTAGGACTTCCAAAACTATGTTGAATAATAGTGGTGAGAGTGGACATCCTTGTCTTGTTCCTGATCTTAGTGGAAATGCTTTCAGTTTTTCACCATTGAGTATGATGCTTGCTGTGGGTTTGTCATATATGGCCTTTATTATGTTGAAGTAGTTTCCCTCTATGCCCATTTTCTGGAGAGTTTTTATCGTAAATGGGTGTTGAATTTTGTCAGAAGCTTTTTCTGCATCTGTTGAGATGATCATATGGTTTTTATTCCTTAATTTGTTAATGTGGTGTATCACATGATTGATTTGTGTATATTGAAGAATCCTTGCATCCCTGGGATAATCCCACTTGATCATGGTGTATGATTAA
The DNA here is from genome assembly GCF_003031525.2 of Neophocaena asiaeorientalis asiaeorientalis. NCBI lineage: Eukaryota > Metazoa > Chordata > Mammalia > Artiodactyla > Phocoenidae > Neophocaena > Neophocaena asiaeorientalis. Next base: position 5,648,764 of record NW_020175053.1, read on the forward strand.
TATGTGTTGTTAGATTCTTTTTGCTAGTATTTTGTTGATGATTTTTGCATCTATGTTCATCAGTAATATTGGTCTATAATTTTCTTTTTTTGTGATATCTTTTTCTGGTTTTGGTATCATGCTGATTGTGGCTCCATAGAATGAATTTGGGAGTGTGTCTCCCTCTGCAATTTTTTGGAAGAGTTTGAGAAGGATGGGTGTTAGCTCTTCTCTAAATGTTTGATAGAATTCACCTGTGAATCCATCTGGTCCTGGACTTTTGTTTGTTGGAAGATTTTTAATTACGGTTTCAATTTCATTACTTGTGATAGGTCTGTTTATATTTTCTAGTTCTTCCTGGTTCAGTCTTGGAAAATTGTACCTTTCCAAGAATTTGTCCATTTATTCATGGTTGTCCATTTTATTGGCATATAGTTGTTTATAGTAGTCTCTTATAATCCTTTGTATTTCTGCAGTGTCAGTTGTGATTTCTCCGTTTTCATTTCTAATTTTATTGATTTGCATCCTCTCCCTTTTTTTTCTTGATGAGTCTGGCTAAGGGTTTACCAATTTTGTTTATCTTCTCAAAGAACCAGCTTTTATTTTTATTGATCTTTGCTATTGTTTTCTTCATTTCTCTTTCATTTATTTCTGCTCTGATGTTTATGATTTCTTTCCTTCTACTGACTTTGGGTTTTCTTCGTTCCTCTTTCTTTAGCTGTTTTAAGTGTAGGGTTAGATTGTTTATTTGAGATTTTTCTTGTTTCTTGAGGTGAGATTGAATTGCTATAAACCTTCCCTATTAGAACTGCTTTTGCTGTGTCCCATAGGTTTTGGATTGTCATTCGTGTTTTCATTGCCATTTGTTTCTATGTATTTTTTCATTTCTTTATTGATTTCTTCAGTGATCTTTTGGTTATTTAGTAGCGCACTGTTTAGCCTCCATGTGTTTGTGATTTTTACAGTTTTTTCCTGTAATGGATTTCCAGTCTCATAGCACTGTGGTCAGAAAAAATACTTGATACGATTTCAATTTTTCTTAAATTTTCCGAGGCTTGATTTGTGACCCAAGATGTGATCTGTCCTGGAGAATGTTCTGTGTGCACATGAGAAGAAAGTGTATTCTGCCATTTTTGGGTGGAATGTTCTATAAATATCAATTAAATCTATCTGATCTGTTGTGTCATTTAAAGCTTGTGTTTCCTTATTTATTTTCTGTTTGGCTGATCTGTCCATTGGTATAAGTGGTGTGTTAAAGTCCCCTACTATTATTGTATTACTGTTGATTTCTCCTTTCATGGTTGTTAGCATTTGCCTTATGTATTGAGGTGCTCCTATGTTGGGTGCATAAACATTTATAATTGTTATATCTTCTTGGATTGATCCTTTGATCATTATGTAGTGTTTCTCCTTATCTCTTGTAACAGTCTTTATTTTAAAGTCTATTTTATTTGATATGAGTATTGCTACTCCAGCTTTCTTTTGATTTCCATTTGTGTGGAATATCTTTTTCCATCCCTTCACCTTCAGTCTGTATGTGCCCCTAGGTCTGAAGTGGGTCTCTTGTAGACAGCATATGTACGGGTCTTGTTTTTGTATCCATTCAGCCAGTTTATGTCTTTTGGTTGGGGCATTTAATCCATTTACGTTCAAGGTTATTATCTATATGTATGTTCCTATTACCATTTTCTTAATTGTTTTGGGTTTGTTTTTGTGGGTCTTTTTCTTCTCTTGTGTTTCCCACCTAGAGAAGCTTCCTTAGTGTTTGTTGTAGAGCTGGTTTGGTGGTCCTGAATTCTCTTAGCTTTTGATTGTCTGTAAAGCTTTTGATTTCTCTGTCGAATCTGAATGAGATCCTTTGCTGGGTAGAGTAATCTTGGTTGTAAGTTTTTCTCATTCATCACTTTAAGTATATCCTGCCACTCCCTTCTGGCCTGCAGAGTTTCTGCTGAAAAATCAGCTGATAACCTTATGGGGATTCCTTTGTATGTTATTTTTTGTTTTTCCCTTGCTGCTTTTAATAATTTTTCTTTGAATTTAATTTTTGTTAGTTTGGTTAATATGTGTCATCTGTTTTTCCTAGGGTTTGTCCTGTATGGGACTCTCTGTGCTTCCTGGACTTGGGTGACTATTTCCTTTCCCTTCTTAGGGAAGTTTTCGACTATAATCTCTTCAAATATTTTCTCAGACCCTTTCTTTTTCTCTTCTTCTGGGACCCCTATAATTCAGATGGTGGTGAGTTTAGTGTTGTCCCAGAGGTCTCTGAGATTGTCTTCAATTCTTTTCATTCTTTTTTCTTTATTCTGCTCCTCAGCAGTTATTTCCACCATTTTTGTCTTCCGGCTCACTTATTTGTTCTTCTGCCTCAGTTATTCTGTTATTGATGCCTTCTAGTGTATTTTTCATTTCAGTTATTGTGTTGTTCATCTCTGTTTGTTTGTTCTTTAGTTCTTCTAGATCTTTGTTAAACATTTCTTGTATTTTCTCAATCCATGCCTCTGTTCTGTTTCCAAGTTTCTGGATCATCTTTACTGTCATTACTCTGAATTCTTTTTCAGGTAAATTGCCTAGTTCCTCTTCATTTATTTGGTCTTGTAGGTTTTTACCTTGCTCCTTCATCTGTGACATATTTTTTTGCCACGTCATTTTTTTTTTTTTTTAATGAGTCAGATTGTGTTCCTGTCTTACTGGGTGTTTGGCCTGAGGCTTCCAACACTGGAGTTTTTAGGCTGTTGGGTAGAGCTGGGTCTTCGTGCTGAGATGTGGACCTCTGTGAGACCTCACTCTGATGAATATTCCCTGGGGTCTGAGGTTCTCTGTTAGTCCAGTGGTTCTGACATGGAGCTCCCACCACAGGAGCTTTGGCCCGACCCCTGGCTCATGAACCAAGATCCTGCAAGCCAAGTAGGGTGGCCAAAAAAAAAAAGAGAGAGAGAACAATAATAAAGCAAAAAATAAAATTAGACTAGGAAACTAACAATTATGTTAGGAAGAATATAAAAATAAAAATATAGATGAATCAATAACCAGACGGTACAAGAGTACCAAAATAGTAAAAAGAGGAGAAGGGAAAAGAAAAAAAAAAAGTGGGCGGGGAAAAGCCTTGGCTGTGGTGTGTGGGGTGTAAGCAAGGGCGAGGTTTGGGTGGTGGGCGGGGCCAATGCTGAGGACCCACAGGGCTGGAAAAGGCCCTGGGGGCTGTGGGGGGTGGGGCTTAGGTTCAAGGAACAGAAGGGGCCCAGGTGTGCCCCCTACCCCTGGTCTCAGAGGGCCGGGGACCTCACCTGGGAGCCCAGCAGGCTTCCTGGGCTTGCGTGGATGGGGCAAATGGCCTCCATTCCTCCCCTCCTCCCCGGCTCCTCCTGGATGGCTCCTGATCCACTTCATTTATGCTATTTCTCTAGGCACTTTCTTGTACGTGTTTTGGGACCAGGTCGTTTAGGAGCACCTTAAGTTTTGGAAGGCCTGTTTGAACTTTATAGAGACTATTGATAAGTGCTTTAATTTGCGCTGTCCATGGATTTCTTCTTTCATGCATTTTGGGGTGGAAAGGACTTCTGACAGGCTTTCTAGTTCCACCTGGCCCTTTACCTGGGGGGACACTTGAAAATAGAGAAGTTGGCTTCATTGTCAAGGTCACGGGGAGGGTGGCAGGAGCCTAAGCCTCAGTGACCCGTTGTCTGCACTCCTAACCTGACAATTGCCTTCTCCCTCTTGCTTGCCCCCTCTTCCACCTGAATTTGTTTGTCCAGCAAAGTGCTAGGACTTTCTTCCGTGGGTTTTTTTTTCTGTGCTGTTCATGCTGTCTGGACTACTTTAGTTGGAGAGGTAGAGGACAAACTGTATGTCTTTCTTGGTTTATTTCTCTTTATTCTTTGTTACTGTGGGTGTTTGGCCAGCTGCACAGCTTCTGCGTAGACATGGTCACCAGGAGTGTGGAGTGCAGAGGCTGAGGGCCTGAGTCCCCCGGGCAGGGGAAGGGCTCTTATTCTTCTCTTTTGTGGTGGGGAGGTCATGAGGGTGCTGCAGCCTGGTCCTGCTTCTCTGGAGAAGCCACGCTGGTGTGGTCCAGAGGCTGGCTTTCCAGTGGGAAGAATCCTGTAAGTTGAATTTTGTGACAGTCTAACCTTGCAGCCTTCAGCTTTCTGACTCTGGTCTTACCTGTCTATAAAGGAGAGGTGGGTAAAATTACTTGACTGTGGGGAAAGACTAGCCATGTAATAGATGTGAAACAATATTACAGTGTAAAGAAATACATACAAATAATCAGATATTATTTTGTTATTATTTGAAATGCCCGTCAGAACTTAGAAATGACTCAGGGGTCTTCTTTAAGATGAGGTGTTTGACAGCTTGAAGTTCTGTGATTCAGGGAGTCTGTATGGGGAGCGTCTGGGGGTAGGTGACTGGAGGGGGTCACCACAGAGATGGGGACTGGGAAGGAGCGGAGCTTCTCCTGAGCCCCACGGAGTGCATGTCCGCCTCACCCCACACTTCCCTCCCCACCCTGGAGGCAGATGTGACAGGAAGCTAGGTGGGGCACAGGGCAGGAAGCTCTGAGATGCCCTAGCCCTGCTGATCATGCTGCTGGTGGTGTGTAGAATGGTTTGTAGCTGAGTGCCATCCTGAGTAACCCCCTCTCCCTTTCCTTTGTGAAAGCTGGCAGGGGTTAACAAGTGTTCCTAAGTGCTCTGAATCTCCATGGATAAGTGTGCTGCAGCAGGGAACATGGTGTCCAGGCTCTGACAAGTCACGCACTGGATTAGACACACTGAGTTTTCACCTGTGTTGGGGGTTTGTCAGTCCCAGCTACAGGGGCAGCTCCTGTTCCTTCTTGTCTTCTTGGGTAGTAATATCCCCTGTCCTTAGGAAGAAGCAGGCAGGGTTTCCCCTGTGGGTTGGGACCGGGCCAGAAGGGTGGGCTTGGCCCATCATGGGCGAGAAGATGAGATTTACTCTCTTGCTTAAAAGCTCTCCTGTTTCAGAGACAAGGACCAGGAGCCAGGCTCTCCTGTCCTTTAATCCCACGCAGTCCTTCAAAAACAGGTCGGATTTGCCTTCCTGCCCATGGCCCACCCAGGTGAGTAAGTGGCATGGCTGAGCAGGTGATGAGTTGCCGCTTCCCCAGAATGTGGGCAGAGCAGGCTCATCATGGGTGAGAGTGCCATTGGGAGCATGATGGCTGGCTGGAGTCATGTTGCGTTGTCCCCAGAAGCTTGCCAGATACAGGTTTGGGGTGTTTTTCAATAATGGCTTTGTCATTTGTAATAGCTGCTGTTTCTAATGTTTATTATAACTTCACAAGAGTCAGTTGTCTGTTGGATTTTGGGAATGAATTTGTCATCTTGTTGAGATGAACCTGGTATGTGTGACTCTTTCTCCCCAAGCCATGTATTAATTCATCATTATTATTTAAATTTATTTATTTAGTTATTTTTGGCTGTGTTGGGTCTTTGTTGCTGCACGCGGGCTTTCTTTTTTCTAGTTGTGGCGAGCGGGGGCTACTCTTCCTCGCAGTGCACAGGCCTCTCATTGCAGTGGCTTCTCTTGTTGCAGAGCACGGGCTCTAGGCGCGTGGGCCTCATTAGTTGTGGCACGTGGGCTCAGTAGTTGTGGCTCACGGACTCTAGAGCGCAGGCTCAGTAGTTGTGGCACATGGGCTTAGTTGCTCTATGGCATGTGGGATCTTCCCGGACCATAGCTCGAACCCGTGTCCCTTGCATTGGCAGGCGATTCTTAACCACTGTGCCACCAGGGAAGACCAGTTCATCATTATTGATGGGTATGTTTTATCTCTGTCTCCACACACTCACATACTCACATAATGCCCTATGTATATAATACATAATGTACAATATATAACATGTATAATTCGTACATAATATACAGTCTTTATATGTCAGGAAGATGTGTTCACCTGTTCCCTGTAACAGTTCTTACCAGCTCAAGTCCTTATCTCTAAGATGTGTGTTGGCCTTAGGAGATGTCTGTTCTCTTTTCTGGTCACCCCATTGGTGTGTGTTGTGACTTTCTCTCAAGATGGGACAGAGGGTCAGTGGAGAAGGAGGCCACAGTTCTTTCTGTGAGAGAGAGCTCAGTCAGTGCACGTGTGTCCAACAGTGAGCTGGACATCAAGATGAAGAATGGAGACCAGCCTGGCCTAAGGCCAGTAGACATGAACTGGATGCTGAGGCCAGGCTCACACAGGCTGGGCACGTGTGGACTGAGGAATGGCAACCCCTCACCCTCCTTCTCAGGGTTTCCATTTGTTTTTGTTTGTTTGTTTTTAACATCTTTATTGGAATATAATTGCTTTACCATGGTGTGTTAGTTTCTGCTTTATAACTCAGGGTTTTCATTCTGCTCAGCATTACAGAGCACCTGTTATCACTGGAGCCCTGTGTTTGGTGCCAGGGACATAGGAATGATGTGTATTTCTCGCCCTCAAGGAGCTACCCTGCCTGGTGGAGACAGAAAAGTGGAAAGTGAACTGGGGTAGCAGTGCTGTAAGAGAGGGCTGCGTGTGATGGGAGCCCTGCAGGGCAGAGGCCCAGGCTGACCATGGCATGGGGGCCAGGTCCAGGTGAGGGTATTGCTGGCAGGGGTGCCACGTGGAGATGCTTAGGATTGGCTGGAGCGTGGGGGTCGCAGTGGGAGTGGAGGGAGATGAGAACCGGAAGGGAGGCAGCGGCTGGACTACAAAAGGCCGTGGATGCTCCCGAGGGTGAACTACATCCTCAAGACAGCGGGGAGCAACTGAGGAACATTGAGCAGGGAAGCAGCCTGATGAAATTTGCATTTCAGAGAGCCACTTCTATGCCCCAGACCTTTGATAAGTGCTCTGGTTATCTCTTAATAAGTACTGGAAATGAACTTCGTGTTCTGTAGATAAATAGCCTTTCCTTGAGTGTCTTTTCCACTGATGTCAGACTTTTAATAAACACTGAGTAGGCTTGTGCAGCCAGACTGCCTCATTTTCACATCAGGGGTAATTGTGAAGATTGTCCCTTTCAGCCCAGCTCTGCTGCCTAGGGGCAGGCTCAGCCTTGGAGCTCTGGAGGTTCTGGGGCATTTCTGAACTCTTGTCACTACACTGTGTCACCATTAGTCTGGAGTAGTTAGTGCATGGACATCTTTAATACTCAGCCAACACAGTCATCAAATTCCTGATTGTAAGTGACTGTTCACTCAGGGATCTGTGTTGATAGCATAGTATTTATCAGTGAGAAATGAGTTTTATATCCTGACCAAGATTCACAGTAAGAAAGAAATGTTATGTCGTGACCCAGTGCGCACATACCAGTCCCCACATACACACCACTGGATGGAAGTTCCTTCCTTCCTTCCTCCTTTCCTTCTTCCCTTCCTTCCTTTCTTCCTTCCTTCCCTCCCTCCTTCCCTCCCCCCTTCCTTCCTTCCTTTCCTCCTTCCTTCCTTCCTTCCCTCCCTCCCTCCATTCTTTCCTCTGCATTGGGTCTTAGTTGCAGCACGCAGGATCTTTGTTGCTGCATGTGGAATCTTCATTTCAGCATATAGGATCTTTTAGTTGTGGCATGTGGTATCTAGTTCCCTGACCAAGGATTGAACCCGGGCCCCCTGCATTGGGAGCATGGAGTCCTAGCCACTGGATCACCAGGGAAGTCCCCTGGATGGAAGTTTCTTGAAGCAATCCTCACTCTTACTTACTAAGATGTACTCTTTCCCTCTGTTAGAAAGTATTGGTTATGATCTACTTCGTTAATTTCAGAGCTCACTAATGGATCATAACCCAAAGCTGGAAAACGTTGTCCTGTGGGACAAGGGTCCCCAACCCCTGGGCCATGGACCAGTACAGGTCTGTGGCCTGTGAGGAACCCGGCTGCACAGCAGGAGGTGAGAGGCAGGCAAGCGAAGCTTCATCTGTATTTACAGCCACTCCCTGTCTCTCGTGTTACCGCCTGAGCTCTGCCTCCTGTCAGATCAGTGGCAGCATTAGATTCTCATAGGAGTGCGAACTCTACTGGGAACTGTGCATGAAAGGGATCTAGTTTGTGCGCCCCTTACGAGAATCTAATGCCTGATGATCTGAGGTAGAGTTGAGGTGGTGATGCTAGTGCTGGGGAGCGAGCGGCTGCAAATACAGATTATCATTAGCAGAGAGGTTTGACTGCACAGAGACCATAATTATTCAATTACTTGCAGACTCATATCAAAACCCTATCAGTGAGTGGCAAGTGAAAACAAGCTCAGGGCTCCCACTGATTCAGCGTTATGGTGAGTTGTATGATTATTTCACTATATATTACAATGTAATAATAATAGAAATAAAGTGCACAGTAAACAATGCACTTGAATCATCACAAAACCATCCCCCCACCCAGGTCTGTGGAAGAATTGTCCTCCACGAGACCGGTCCGTGGTGCCAAAAAGGTTGGAGACTGCTGCTGTAGGAACTTACAGTCCTGGGTACCGGACACTGCTGTCACGTTTCCTTGTGTGTGTGGGCAGAGCGGAGGATGCAGGGGGACATGTGCAGCCGTGTTAGGTATCACGGGGAGTCTGGGTTGGGGCTGAATGCCATTGTCAGTGAGCCCACGTGAACACATTTGAAAACAAGTTTTCACTTTGCCTTTATTCACTTGAGTTGACCATGTAGACTGTCCTGGATGATTCCTGCTGTGCTGATGCTCAGTGTGATAATAATACTGCCGAGCGATTCCTGTCAGGCACTTAAAGTAGACCCTACGTAGTTTAGTGTTTGCATCAGCCCTATAGGGCCACTTTTATATATTATTCATAATGAAAGTGCGAGAGGCGATGCTCTGTCCATTTTCTCTTCTGCCAGAGTGGCCAAGAGAAAGTTTAGAATGGTACATGGAGCTGTCTGCTTTCTGTGACATCAGGACTTGCCTCATTTTTAGATGTGGGCAATGTCTCCTTCATGGTTTTTGGTCCTTCTACCTTTTCTCATCAGAATATGCTACCAAGGTGTTCAGACTAAGCTAGTGGCAGGAAGGTTTTGCTCTCCTTGAGAAACCAGGTTTCAATGGAGGAAGTAGAGATGGCTGCTGGGGAGGCTTTCCTCTGGGGTTTGGATGGCTCCTGAATTGCTGCCTGTGTTCATCTCTCTCTGATGCTTCTTCGGAACAGTCTACAGAGAAATTGATATTGAGGAGCCAGGTCTGTGAAATGCAACTAAGACACGGGATGGTGTAGTGTGCACTAAGATCAGGGCCGTCCCCAGCGGCACAGCATTCCATCCCTGCTGCTGCTGGACCCCAAGCCACAACTTGATGTCATCTCCTGTGCTTCACTGTGGACTGTCCTAATCCCCTGTGGAAACACTGTGCCTTCCTGTAGGCAGACCTAGTCTGTCAGAACCTAGATTCAAGGAACTGCTCAGTCAGGGAACAGACATCTTTTTACTAATGCATATGTTTTTATTTTATTTTATTAAAATTTTTTTTATAAAGTATGAATTAAATTTTTTTAATTAATTAATTAATCTATGGCTGTGTTGGGTCTTCATTGCTGTGTGTGGGCTTTCTCTAGTTGCAGCGAGCAGGGGCTACTCTTCTTTGTGGTGCGTGGGCTTCTGATTGCGGTGGCTTCTCTTGTTGTGGAGCACAGGCTCTAGGCTTGCGGGCTTCCGTAGCTGTGGCACGCGGGCTCAGTAGTTGTGGCTAGCGTGCTCCAGAGCACAGGCTCAGTAGTTGTGGCACACGGGCTTAGTTCTTCCATGGCATGTGGGATCTTCCCAGACCAGGGCTCGAACTCGTGTCCCCTGCATTGGCAGGCAGATTCTTAACTACTGTGCCATCAGGGAAGTCCCTTAATTTTTAATTTAAAAAAATTTTTAAATTGAAGTATAGTTGATATACAATGTTGTGTTAATTTCTGGTGCACAGCAAAGTGATTCAGTTATACATATATATACATTCTTTTTTTAATATTCTTTTCCATTATGGTTTATCATGGATATTGAATATAGTTCTCCATGCTATACAGTAGGACCTTGTTATTTATCTGTTTTATATATACTAGTTTGCATCTGCTATTTCCAGCCTCCCACTCCATCCCTCCTCCAACCCCCTCCCCCTTGGCAACCACAAGTCTGTTCTCTATGTCCATGAATCTGTTTCTGTTTCATAGATAAGTTCATTTGTGTCATATTTTAGATTTCACATATAAGTGATATCATATGGTGTTTATCTTTCTCTTTCTGACTTGCTTCACTTAGTATGATAATCTTTAGTTGTATCCATGTTGCTGAAAGCATATGTTTTTATTTATGAGGGGAGATTCGTTATAGGATTCCTTAAGACATCAGGAATTTCTATATAGGCATACCTTGGAGATATTGCAAGTTTGGTTCTAGGCGACCACGATTAAGTGAATATCACAGTAAAGCAAGTTGCATGAATATTTTGGTTTTGCAGTGCATATAAAAGTTATGTTTACACTAGACTGTAGTCTATTAAGTGTGTAGTAGCATTATGTCTAAAGAAACAAGGTATATAACTTAATTTAAAAATACTTTATTGCTAAAAAATGCTAATCATTATCTGAGCCTTCAGTGAGTCATAATCTTTTTGCTGGTGGAGGGTCTTCCCTCAGTGTTGCTGGCTGCTGACTGATCAGGGCAGTGGTGTTCAAGGTTGGGGTGGCTGCGGCTATTTCTTAAAATAAGACAGCAATGAAGTTTGCTGCATTGATTGACTCTTCCTTTCAGGAACGATTTCCTTGTAGCATGCAGTGCTGTTTGACAGCATTTAACCCACAGTAGAATTTCTTTCAAAATTGGATTCAGTCCTCTCAAACCCTGCGGCTGCTATATCAAACTAAGCTTATGGAGTTTTCTAAATCCTTTATTGTCATTTTGACAGTCTTCACAGCATCTTCACCAGGAGTAGATTATATTTCAAGAAACCACTTTCTTTGATTATCCATAAGAAGTAACTCCTCATCTGTTCAAGTTTTATCATGAGATTGAAGCAATTCAGTCACATTGTCAGGCTCCACTTCTAATTCTAGTTCTTTTGCTGTTTCTGCCACATCTGCAGTTATTTCCTCCGCTGAAGGTTTGAACCCCTCAAAGTCATCTATGAGGGTTGGAATCAACTTCTTCCAAACTCCTGTTAACACTGATATTTTGACCTCTTCCCATGAATCATGAGTGTTCTTAATGGCATCTAGAATGGTGAATCCTTTCCAGAGGGTTTCAGTTGACTATGCCCAGATCCGTCAGAGGAATCACTGTCAATGGCAGCTATAGCCTTATGAACTGAATTTCTTTTTTTTAAATCATTTATATTTGATTTGATTTGGATTTAAAAAAATTTTTTAACATCTTTATTGGAGTATAATTGCTTTACAATGGTGTGTTACACAGTGGTGTGTTAGTTTCTGCTTTATAACAAGGTGAATCAGCTATACATATACATACATCCCCATATCTCCTCCCTCTTGTGTCTCCCTCCCACCCTCCCTGAATTTCTTAAATAACAAGACTTGAAAGTCGAAATGACTCCTTGATCCATGGGCTGCAGAATGCATGTTGTGTTAGTAGGCATGAAAACATTAATCTCCTTGTCCGTCTCCATCAGAGCTCTTAGGTGACCAGGTACATTGTCAATGAGCAGTAATATTTTGAAAGGAACCGCTTTTTCAACAACTGGCTTAAAATATTAGGTAAACCATGTTATAAACAGATTTGCTGTCATCCAGGCTTTGTTGTTCCATTTCTAGAGCATAGGCAGAGTAGATTTAGCATAATTCTTGAGCACCCTAGAATTTTCAGAATGGTAAATGAGCATTGGCTTTAACTTAAAGTCACCAGCTGCATTAGCCCCTAGCAAGAGTCAGCCTGTCTTTCGAAGCTTTGAAGCCAGGCAATGACTTTTCCTCTCTAGCTATGGAAGTCCTGGATGGTACCTTTTTCCAATAGAAGCCTGTTTCATCTACATTGAAAATCAGTTGTTTAGTGTACCATCTTCATTAATGATCTTAGCTAGATCTTTGGATAGCTTGTGGCATCTTCTATATCAGCACTTGTTGCGTCACCTTGCACTTTTATGTCATGGAGACGGCTTCTTTCCTTAAACGTCATGAACCAGCCTCTGCTGGCTTCAAATTTATCTTCTGCAGCTTCCCTACCTTTCAGCCTTCATAGAATTGAATAAAGTTAGGGCCTTGTTCTGGATTAGGCTTTGGTTGAAGGGAATGTTGTGGCTGGTCTGGTCTTTTATTCAGACCCCTAAAAATTTCTCCATATCAATAGTAAGACTGTTTTGCTTTCTTATCATTCCTGTGTTCCCTGGAGTAGCACTTCTAATTTCCTTTAGGAGTTTTACTTTTGCATTCATAGCTTGGCTGATTGTTTGGTATAGGAGGCTAGCTAGCTTTTGGGCTCTCTTGGCTTTCACCATGCCTCCCTCACTTAGCTTAATCATGTCTAGGATTTTTTTTTTTTTGCAGTATGTGGGCCTCTCACTGTTGTGGCCTGTTGTGGCCTCTCCCCTTGTGGAGCACAGGCTCCGGACATGCAGGCTCAGCAGCCATGGGTCATGGGCCCAGCTGCTCCGCGGCATGTGGGATCTTCCTGGACGGAGGCACGAACCCGTGTCCCCTGCATTGGCAGGCGAACTCTCAACCACTGCGCCACCAGGGAAGCCCATGTCTAGCTTTTGATTTAAAATGAGAGATGTGTGACTCTTTCTTTTACTTGAATGCTTAGTGGCCATTGTAGGGTTACTCATTTACCTAATTCTAATTCTGTTCTGTCTCAGGAATTAGACCTGAAGAGAGGGATGGGGGAACAGTGGAACAGTCAGAACACACACAGCATTTACCAGTTAAGTTTGCCATCTTACATGGGTGTGGTTCATGGCGCCCCAAAGCAATTGTAATAGTAATATCAAAGATCACAGATCACTGCAACAAATATAATAATAATGAAAAAGAGTGAAATATTGCAAGAATTACCAAAATGTGACATAGACACGACGTGAGCAGATGCTGTCGGAAAAATGGTGCCAATAGACTTGCTTGATGCAGGGTCACCACAAACCTTCCATTTGTAAAAAGTACAGTATCTGCGAAAGCACAATAAAGCAACACGCAATAAAACGAGATATGCCTGTGTTATGTTTAAAGGGCATTGGATTTAGCCCAATTTTATACTCTGTTCTAGACTCAGCTCTGCATGACTTGTGATATCTGAGCTGTAATTTCTACTTACATGGGACGATGAGTTGAACTGGATGATATCTTAGAGCATTTTCTCTTCCCAGATCCCACGGTTTTGTTCCAGTGTATGAAGTCAGTTTAGTTCACCATGCAGTTCCCCCTCTACGTGTGTGTTGTTGAACTCAGGGGGTGTTTCCACGAGCAGTAGCCTCAGGGCCTTCACAGGGTAGACCTGCCATCATCCTCTGCCGCGGGTGCATGGGAGTCAACATAAAAGGTGGTGGTGCTTTTTTCTGTTTAGCCGTAGTTTTACCTACCCTTTGAGAAGAAGGGAGAATTTGTCAGCAGTATCTTTTGTGAATATTAGGCTAAATTTGGAGGGAAAATGCAAATAAAAAAGCCTTGCCCGTGAGACTGTTAGAATCTGTGAAGGAGATGTGATAAATGAAGAGCACAGAACACGGCAGACCATCAGATGTCTGTCAGTAGAGGCTGCGCAGGGCTGGGGTCCCAGGGAAGCGCAGGGACACTCGGGCTCCTGAGAGCCCAGGGGCTCCTGGGGCAACGGGAACCGGATCTGAGACAGATCCAGCAGCCTCCCCCACCCTCCCCGTACCTGAAGCTGTGATGAGGAAGTCGAATGAGACATTCCCCCTAAAGAGGCAGTGTGCCGTCAGAGGCCATGGCCTGGCCGCCGCTTGTCTGAATGAAGTGAGTCTCCCTGTGACGCGTCGAGCTTGTGCTGTGTGGTCTGCACTGTGTAGGGACAGAGACTGCGGGCCCTGCAGACCAGCTGCAGTCCGGCCATTCACAGGAAGTGTTGCTTCTTCATGTCAATAAGGAGTAAACTTACAGACCCAGTGAACACCACCGCAGATTCTCTGGCCAGTGTCTTGGACTCCCAGGGTTCAGGAAGCAGGGTGTGAGCATGTCTCTGCGTTTATTCCCAGCTGTTCTTATCCTTTTTAATGGCGCACTTGATAGCCCACACCCCAGCGGTGTCCTCTACTGTGGCTGTGTCACCCGTGGTTTTGTGGGGGGGTGTTTATTGTCTTTTAAGCAAATGCAGAAATCCCTATTTCTGACTTCATTTTCTCATCACAGCACTTGTCACACTGGCTTCATGTGCTTTGGGAACTTTACTAAAAACAACTGAGTCTCGAAACTAACTCATGTTTATTTTAAAGTTTATGTGTGACATTATACATGCATGTATAAATAAATATATGTATATTTTTGCCTCATGGGAATGAAAATGTGTGTCACAGACTGTGTGTGTGAAGTTTTCTTTGGCGGCCCGCAGTTACAGGGCTGTGCAGACGCTGAGCTCTCTTTGTTGCTTGTGTGCTGACTAATCAAAGAACTGATTTTTTCCCTTTTACATGTTTAGAATTGGAAGATTACTTTTCAAGTAAGCTACAACATAATTCAGTGATTTATAACTGGATTCTTTGTTCATATTTTAATTTTCAAAGATTGGTGTATGTTATGCTTTTCTTTCTTGGCCACGCCGTGTGGCATGCAGAATCTTAGTTCCCCGACCAGGGATCAAACTTGTGCCCCCTGCACTGGGAGTGCAGAGTCTTAACCACTAGACCTCCAGGGAAGTCCCTATGTTATGCTTTTTGAAGAAAAAGATATAAAATGTATTAAATGAAACAAACTGAAAGCTCCCTTTTTATATATAAGCAAAATGGAGATTTCTTAAAATATTACAGAAAATCAGTAGCTTGCTTTTGAGTAACACACTGGCATTTTATGTGGTTTAAAACTATTTTGTGGGTTCAATATTGAAATAAATGTTACTTTTGATTACTCTGCATACTTTTAGCTGAAAAGTGAAGTCTGGCTTGTTTACTCTGTCTTTTTTTTTTTAGAATAGGGATTTTAAGGCTAGCTGAGCTACTTTATAATAATTGTACAGTTTTTCAAATTTTTCATTTCTTTTAAAATATGTGAACACTTCCATTCTTCTTTGATGATACATCTATATTTATAAATATTCTAACTATTTACACATTTTCCACTACTAGTGTAATCCTCAACTATGCAGAATTTGCTTTTACCTTTCTTCGAGGAATCAGATTTAGAGGAGGCAATCATGTTTTCCCTGATGATTGTACATAAAATTTGACTATTCTGTTACCTTCTTATCCACACAGGATTGTCTCTGGAGGCTGAGAAAACAGGCAGAGGGAGGGTAATATGAAGCATGGCTCAACTCCTCTGTAGGCCCTGACCCCAGAGCTGTTGGCCTTTGCGGCCCAGCCCGGTGTGGACTGATGGCTGAAGATGGGAATAGGCTGCCCCGTGGGAATGGCTTGAGTCTTGGGTCTGTGAGAAGGTTCTAGAGCCAGACTCTCTGGAGTCTAGATCCTGGCTACTCAGATGTGGCCCAAGGACCAGCAGTATCAGCATCCTCTGGGAGCTGGTTCGAAATTCAGACCTGCAGACCCAGAATCTGCATTTCACCAGGGTCCCCTTGGGTTGCATGACTGCCTTAAACTTCAGGAAGCTCAGGTCCAGATCATTGGTTTCCCAGATGGCTGAGTATCAGAATCACCTTTGGAGCTGGTTAAAAACTACAGAATCCTATTCCCAGCCCCCTGAGAGATTGATTCAGTAGGTCTGGGGTGACCCAGCCAGATGTGGAACTGCTGGTCTGAAATGGATCACTCCTGGCTGGTGAGGACCCTTTGAGAGAAAGGGTGAATCACCTTCTGAGTGTGCGTTGGGAGGGACCCACTTCTAGCCTGCTGTGAGCTTCCCTTTCTCTGGGCCTCCATCCCTGAGTGGATGTGTCACTCCTGAAGAGCCCTGGAGGCCTGCAGGCCACTGGACCAGCGTGCCAGCCACCATGTGCAGCTCACCTGATGGGAACACAGATTTACAGGCACTCCAGCTACCCAGACTCCATCCCCTTCTCTTCCAGTTCCTATGGAAACAGATTGCAGGGAAACTGGGCACAGTGCTATCTTTACTCTGTTTTGGGGATCTGAGGTCTGTTTGTTACCATGGGAACCAGAAGGGAAAGGGATGATAGTGGAATAGCTAGACTGCTTTTCAGTCTCAACAGCAGCCTCGTCCTCACACACAACCCTCTTCTGCCCAAGTGTACCTCTGGGCTCAGGGCCTATGTGGTTGGCGGCTGGGACTCACCCGGGGACGGTGGGTCAGGGAGGGGAAAGACAGGGCTCATAGAACACCCTTGAAGGTGCCAGTCGCTTCATTTTCTCCCAGGCCACCATTTCTAGGTGTTGGTTTAAGTTACTGAAGTGTCACCCTTAGCTATTATTTCTTGTATGGTTCTGTTGAACTTAACAACATGTTTTTATTCAGAGGAAGTGAAGAGATGAGTCATTTCAATAGTGGTGATTTCTCTGATGTGTGGAATCCCTACGGTTGGTGGATGAGCTGTGAATATTGCCTGGCTCGTGTGTTGGGGTGGAGATGAGGGCCTCGTGGGGTGAACAGCAGGGCCAAGTCAGATGGAAGTCTTGACCTGTGGTAAGGAAAAAGAAGCGTACCTGATGGCGACCTATTTAAATAATTGTTTGAAGATGAGAATGTTAAATTTCAGTCTAGCACGCCCTAGATTTTAACTCTGAGTGGTCGTCCATGGAGTGGCATTCAGTGGACCCCACCGCTTACAGCCCAGTCAACTGACCACACCATCTACACGGCTCCCAAGGGTCTGACATCCAGGGCAGTGTTGCCCCTGCCCTTCCTCCCTGCTCCCCGTTCCTCCCTTTGTTGTGTTTTGAGGGCCTGTTGGGTGTTCTGAGGCTGTGTCCGTGCTGTCGTGTATTTTCTCAGCACCACTGCCTTACAGCTACATTAATGTCCCACTTGACATATGAGGAGACTGAGGCTCAGAGAGGCTGTGTAGCCTGCCCGGGTAGGGTGGCAGGCT
Organism: Neophocaena asiaeorientalis asiaeorientalis; assembly: GCF_003031525.2. NCBI lineage: Eukaryota > Metazoa > Chordata > Mammalia > Artiodactyla > Phocoenidae > Neophocaena > Neophocaena asiaeorientalis. Next base: position 5,665,823 of record NW_020175053.1, read on the forward strand.
GCTCAGCAGAATGGTCATTTTGAGCCCCGTCTGTTTGACCCCAAAGCTGCGCTTGCTCCTCTGAGCACAGCACCTCTGTGGAGTGAGCCGCTGTGTCAGAGTTTGTCAGCCCCGACCCTCATTCTCTTTCTGTCCTGGCCTCTGACCCCAGCCCAAATAAACAGGCAGCTCCTTGCTCTTTGACATTAGTCTTGTGTATTTACTTACGGTTATTTTCCTATTTCAAATGTATTTATCAATGGATTCAGTTTTCCAGTCAAAACAGGCAAAATTTAGTTTTGATGATTGCATGTTTCCTCTAGGGACATTAGGGGGAACACTGGCTTAGAGAGAGTGTTTGGGTTAAAAGCAGTAATAGCTTGCCCTTCTGTGAGGAGCACGATCACATCCTCCTCCTCGCTGTTAGAGGGCACGGTGGGGGCCAGGGGACGGGAGGTGCTGCTGTGATTGTGGTGAGGCCTCCTCTTGCCCCCCCCCCCTCCACTCCACCACTGCCGGAGGCTCCTGAGGGCCCACTGCAGAGCAGGAGGGAATGGGTCACTTCCTACTCGTTGGCTCCAGAGGGGAAGGGAATAAATAAGGGCTGGTTTTAGAGGGAAAGGAAGAACTGAAAGAAGATGCTCTTTTCAATGGGGAGAAAGTTGCCGGTCATGCTGACGGGGCCGCAGAGTACTTAGTCCTGCAACACCATCAGACACTGCCCAAGTGTGGGGAGTGATGAGAACCGGAGCAGTGATGTCAGGCTCCAAACTTGGTGCTTAAAATTTCCTCCTGCAAGGGCTTTCCTGATGGCGCAGTGGTTGAGAGTCCGCCTGCCGATGCAGGGGACACGGGTTCGTGCCCCGGTCCGGGAAGATCCCACATGCCACAGAGTGGCTGGGCCCGTGGGCCATGGCCGCTGAGCCTGTGCGTCTGGAGCCTGTGCTCCGCAACGGGAGAGGCTGCAACAATGAGAGGCCCGCGTACCGCAAGAAAAAAAAGAAAAAAATTCCTCCTGCTGCCCGGAGCCCTGTGGTTTTCTTGGGTGGTTTCATAGGAACTCTCTTGTCCAGATCTGATGGTGGACACGTTAAACAGATAGCTTCACTCGGTGTCAGGGACACTGACATGGGCTTGGTGCACTGTTCAGGGTGGGGTGGTTTCTGTAGCGGTGGTACGTGCTCTGAAGCTGCGGAAACTCAGCGGACTGCAAACACACAGGCCCAGGTGCTGCAGGACACCGTTGTCAGGAGGGCCAGTCCTGTGTTACAGGAGGTACGTCTCCGCCACTGGGGACGCTTGGTGGGACACATGGTACCTGCGGTGGTGCCTCCCTCATGAATAACACCTGTTTGCTTCTGCTGTGACGAGCGCACACGTGGGCCTTTGTTACCAAGGCAGCGGAAACTGGTCTGATGAGCCCTGTCTGCTTGGCTGGAGGCCTCCAGACACACGGGGTTGGGTTGTGTAGTCCCATTACTCAAATACCACTCAAGCTCTCCCCTGAATTCTCTACCCCTTCAGCAGCTGCTCTTCAGGACAGGTGCACTGTCATGGCCCTGCCCCATCCAGCCTTCCAGGAGGCCGGGAAACTCTCTCAGTGTTTCCCTAACGGCTGTGGAGTTGGGCACTGCTCGTCTGTGGCTTAGTGTGCTGGGGCCTTTCCCAGAGTGGGAGCTCGCTCTTGTGCTCCACTGCCACTCAGAGCCCCTGTGTCACACTCTCGGGCCAGCTGCTGCAGTGACATCAGCTCCAGGGGCCAACCTCAGACTGTACCATTTTGTGTTGTATCCTTGGACATCTGCTGAAATGTGTCCTTGGGCTTCTGTGATCAGACTGAGTTGTTCCACCAGTGCTGACTGGGCTAAATGAGTTCTGCTTCCAGAATTTGGCGTGGCTCCCGTGGTGGCTCTCTGGGTTGAATTCCACGTCGTCTTGGGAGGCTGGTCCAGAGATGATCTTCGAGTTCTCTGTGAACCTGTGGTCTGTCTGGGGCAGTCACCCGGTCTTCCTCCTCCTCGGATGGTGGACACGTGGCGTGTGCTGCTGCTTCTGCTTCCCTTAAACGAGAGAGGCAGCGGGGTGGTTGAGTGGAAGGAAGTGCAGGTCCTGAGAGGGTGCAGCTGGGTCCGTGTCCATGAGCTCTCTGCCCACCTCCTCTCTGCAGAGCTAAGTGGGCTCCTCCTCGGTTTCGTTGTCTCTCTGCCAGGGCACCGGTCACTAAGCAGCCCTGTGTGTGTGACCTACAGTGCACCTGTGTTAAATTGGCCTCTGGTCGGAGCCTCGTGGGCCCCGGTGTGGGCAAGTGCCTATCAGGGCTCACAGCACGCATCTCCCTTCTCCCATGTCTGTCCCAGACCATGTGGACCTTTCTTTGGAAACATCTAAGAAGAATATTTTTGGAGTGTTCAGTCCACTACCACCCACCTCAAACAGGTTATTGAATTGTAATATAATGTGGAAAGTTTTCTTTTTCCTAGAGAAATATATTTTTCAGAAAATGAATATAAGCATACAAGGCAAAGCTACTTGATGAACGTTTAGGTATCCACTGTGTGATTAGAAAGCAGATGTGGAGCTGGTCTGGGGCTTCGTGCACAAGGGACACTTAGGAAACATTTGCTAACGCGAGCACCTGGCATTGTGCAGATGGTTCGTTTCTGTAGGAGCACCGGCTGTTTCATTGTTGGTCATTATATTAGCTTTTCAGGTGCCAGTGGCCCTGTTCCAACACTTCCTGTCATGCAGAGGGCACTTGGTGAGATGTCCTCTCTGTGCAGAATTTCATTCTTGAGGCCTTGGGAAAGCTTCAGAAATATACGTAAAAGGACTTAAAAAGTCAGCACTTTACAAAGGTACAAACCAAACAGGGCGAAGGACAGAAGAAAGGCAGATTGGACCCTGCATGGTTATTTTCTAGTAAGGAGATGTAAAACCTGGGTCAACTTTATTTATTACCATCTATTGCTGTTTTTAAAATTTGATATTTCAATATGTAAACATTTAGAAAAATTGAATATCGAGACTTTTTCCTTTTAAAGACGAGTTTCTTTTTTGTCATTTGTTTAACTAAATAATAATAACAAAAGGTTATTCTACCACATTTCATACCAAATACCTCACCTACACATTTTCTTTACTTTTGTATCCTTTCCCTTTTCTTTCTTTTATTAACTTTAGCTGACGTAGGGTGTTTGTGAGCTTTGTGAGCTTAGATTTTTATCTGTCAAGAACTTAAAAAATATCAAGACAAATCATGTGAGGAAATATGAGGTCGAACGCTCTGTTGTGTCTGGCTGGGTGAGATGGAGCTGGAGGAGGGAGGGTGGGCCATGCTCTCCAGCCCTGCATCAGGCATCTGCCCAGGTGCACTGTTCTTTAACATTGATTGGAGACCAGTGTTTTGTACATGGTCCCTCATTAAATGCACAATAATTCTATGAGTGTCATTGTTGCTTCCACTCTACAGATGAGGAAGTTGAGGCTCAGGGTTAAGTAACTGCCAGAGTTGCATGTGGCCTAGAATGAGGTGCACCCAAGGCGGTCTGCCTCAGAGTCTGGCCTTTTGTCCTCTGGCCTGTTTGCATGGAAAGCTCTCCTTCCAGTGTGTTTTAAGTGGTGGAGGGTTGGCCTTGCCTGTGCTCCAGACGCCCAGCCTGACCCTCCCACAAGGAGCACCCTGCCGGTGTGTATGCCCTGTGGCCAGCAGCCTCCTTGGGTCTCAGGCCCTTGGTGCTTCGTGCAGCTGAGGCAGGGCAGAGAGAGTAGAGTGACAAGGGGGTGACCGAGCTGAAGCTCAGATGTGATTCAGTGCAGTATAACCAGCATTTATTGGGTACCTGCTATATGCTCGTCCCCATGGACAGTGCTGTGGATGCAAAGATTAGCAAGAAAAGGTTTCCGTTAGAAATACCTCCATAGACAGAGATAGGAGAGTGCAGGCACCTCAAATAGTGCCGTGCTAGAGTAGTGACCCCACAAGCAGCTGAATGAGAAGATGCAGCTTGTGTGGCATTCTTTAGGCCAGAGAGCAGGGAGGAGGTCACGGGCAAGGCACCGGGGTGCAGGCGCTGGCCCAGCAGCCCTGATGGGTGACAGGGGTGCCAGGAACATGTGCAGGGAGGGTGGAACTGTGGGCCCATGTTCCCTTCTGCTCTCAGTCCCCTTTCCTTGCTGTTCATACTCGTTACCCCTGCAGGCCCCCCTTTTCTTGGCCTGTCATGCCCATTGTAAGCTGGTTTTATCTGAAGAAAATTGGGGTGGAGGAGAATGCTAAGTGCTAAGCAGAGCCAGCCTGTGTCCCTCACACCAGGCTGGGAGGAGTGACCTCTGCTCAGCTGGTATCCACTGTCGAGGTGACTGTGACGTGCTCAGACTAGGTCAGGGGACCTCTGGTCAGTGCACGTCCGCTCAAGGACTCTGACTCTGCCCCTGCCCCAAGGCCCTGGCCCTTCTGCGCCTTCTCTTTGGGGTGTGTTGGTGTCATGGGCATGGCCCGATCTGGGCCTGGGAAAGTGGGGATCGTTTCAGGATCCCCTGAGCCCCACAGGCAGGGGTCCATGTGTGCCCTGTGCCCCTTTCTCAGCTTCTTCCTTTGACCAGTTTGCGTCTACAGGAGAGCCTGGAGCTTGGGCCCAGACCGACACCTGGTTCTGGTCCAACTTTGCCCTCATCCTACAGTGCATTCCCTCTCCTCCCTGGGCCACCGTCTCCTCCTCCATGAAATGAACGGCGAGCCCATGGCCTCCCCCCGCCCATAGGTAGTGTGAGGAGGTAGTGGTACCTGTACTGATTATTAGGGGCAGTTTTCCTACTTAATTATCTGGGGGAAATGTTCTCCAGCTTGGTTTGAGTAGAGCTCAGACTGTAGATTCTTCAGGTTTTATCAAGTGTCAGATTTTCGAGGTGACATTTTAAAGGATGGTCTAATAGAATTGCTACCTTCCCTGTTTGCATTTTGTGTGCATATTTGAAGAGGGTTTTAGATTTTGTACTTGGTTCCTGAAGTGGTGACCTGAGTACCTGGAGCCCATTGAGCTGCCCAGGGCTCGATGGCTTTGAGGTTGTGTTATAAAAGCTGCAATTGTCATACACCCCAAATCACAGAAATTAAGAGCAGTGAGAAGGATCTGTACTGCTGTGCAGATGGCCCTTTGTCTGAGTTGTTCTCAGACTTGGTTTCTGTGCAGATTTTCTGTGCTGGTTCACAGTGTCCTTTTCATGCACATCTGTCCTGTCTCCCTTGACTGGAGACATGAGCACTGGGGCCTGCTCAGATCAGAAGGGACCTCGAGCTCTCACCCCTCATGGTGCATGAGGATGTGGTAGCCTGCCTGAGCCTGGCTCAGGGCAGGGCAGAGCCAGTGGCTGCCATGAGGAATACCTAGACTGACCGGCACTTCTCAGGTCTGCGTGTCTATCCACAGGGCAGAGGGCTCCAAGCTCGGGCAGAAGCAGACCCTCAGGTTTCTTGTCCCACTTTTCCTCACCTCTGTCTCGCTCAGAATCCATTGCCACTTTGACCTTAGGTGAACAAGCCAGTAGTTGAGTTTTTTCCAGTAAGCAGTGTGGCACACTCTCAGCCTATTTCTGTTTTCTGAGTTTTGCAACAGTGTCATGGTTTGTTGGGGTTGGGACCATCCCTTCACCTCTCCATGCTCCTTCTTCCGAGGGTGGAGCAGCGCCTGTCCTCAGACAGGTGGGATCTCTGCGGCCTGGAGCCTGCGGCTGCTCGGTCTGGCCATCACCCAGGTGGCTGTCACCTAGGTAACCAATGTACCAGCGAGGCAGTCTGTCCATGGTGCGAGGAAATCAGAAATGAAACTGCGGTATTGATTCTTTTTTTTTTTTTTTGCGGTATGCGGGCCTCTCACTGTTGTGGCCTCTCCCGTTGCGGAGCACAGGCTCCGGACGCGCAGGCTCAGCAGCCATGGCTCACGGGCCCAGCCGCTCCGCAGCATGTGGGATCTTCCCGGACCGGGACACGAACTCGTGTCCCCTGCATCGGCAGGCGGACTCTCAACCGCTGCGCCACCAGGGAAGCCTACGGTATTGATTCTTTATGCACTACACTTATACTAGTGTTACTAGATTTTGAGAAAAGGTTGTTTGACTTCTCTGTTGAGTTGACCTCTGTGCCCAGCGTGTGACCCTATGTTTCCTGAATCGCAAGTCTTTCCGCACTGAACTTTCATGATAGGTGTCATCTGTGGAATGCACTTCTGTTCACTCCCCAGTGATTCTAGAGAAGCTGTGTGTCGTATGAGTTTTTGTGAACAAGTGGTAAAGCAAACGTATTCCTATACAACGTATTTGGTTAGGTTTCGTGGGCGTTCATGTTTTTAAGAACGTCCCTTGTTGTGGGGGTGTTTTTCCCTTTTGTGTGCTCTATTTCCTTAGTAACTGTTGCTCCACTATGGGAGGGACTTAACGACATGTTTCAAGTGCAATATTGAATTAATTTATTTCCTGGTTAGTCCTGCCCGTCTTCCCAGTGTAAGTAGAACATGTGTGTGTGCGTGTGTATGTGTCCATATGTCCATGACAGGATGGTGATAGTGTGCTTGCTGTAGAGGGTCTCTTGAATGGGTTCAGGGTTACTCTGTGACCTTGCATCCTGGGTAAGTTGCCTCTTTCTCTCTTTATTTTTCCTCTTTTCCCCTCTAGATTTTCCTGATTTGAGCATTACCAGCATTAAGGCACTTCGGTTTAGGAAACTACCTGAGATTCAGAAGTAGCATGGGAATAACAGTGGCTGGAGGGGCAAAAGACCAGGTGTTAGTCCCAATTCCTGAGCGCTAGTTTGGGGCTAAGTCATGTAACCTCTGTGGGGCTAGAGTTTTCTCTGTGGCTTGAGAGGATTTAGAGCAGTGACCTCCATGGGCATGGGCCTGTGCTGGGTACTTTGCTGTGAAGTGTGAGTGCAGGGGAGTCACTGCTCGTTATCCTTGTCTCACCTTGACTAGTGGGGTGGTAGCAAAAGCCTTGCCAGTTCAGAGGCTCAGAGCCAGAGGTGTGAACAGCCTCTCAGCCCAGGGATGGCATCCATCAGCATGGCTCGGGGCAGCGGGTTGGTTTGCAGGGTCTGCCGAGCCTCTCTGTGCACCTCGTCCAAACACCAGCAGCCTTGGTCCACCCATCCATCGTTCAGTAGACTCGTCCTACTGACGTCCACTGGGCACCAGGCAACGCCTTAGGTGCTCAAGGGAAACGTCCCCGTGGGGCTTACAGCTCAGCGGAGAGATGGTGCTGAGCGATCAGCACCCCTGCATGCAGCCACAGCTGCGGCCAGGGCCAGCGAGCCAGGTTACCGGGCTCTGCATTTAGTCCCAGGGGTGGGCGAGGTGCCACCTCTGAGACTAGAAGGTAAGCAGGGCCCTCGAGGGTGGGAGGCAGGCAGGACAGTGATGTGTTCAGCTTCTGCGCCTTTTTCCTGACTCTTGGTTGGCTGCTGAGCTGTGAAAGCCGACATGTGGTACCTCTGCCAACTCTAGGTCCCAATTACCCACCTGTTCTCCAGCCTGCTGGATCATCTGTACTTTCCTCCTGAGCATGGCTGCCTGGCCCCGTTCCCTTTGGTCAGTCCCTCGCTGAACAAAACAGACTGCAGGTTCTGGGGACCCACTCCTCTTTTTTGTGTGTTTCTAGAAAGGGTATCTTATCTGTGTTGTTAGTGGTGAGAAAAAAACATTTTATGGCGGTTACAGGTTCACTTTCACTTGAAAATTGCATATTAAGGAGACTCCAAATGTATGTAGGAATATACACGTCATCAGTTAATGAAGATAATTAAAATAAATTTTGGCCCTTCAGCCTGTGTTGGGAACCACACATGTCATGCTCTAAACATCCAGGCCAGGACCATGTCCAAGACCTCAGGGGGAGCTGTTACACACCTGTCGTCTTCCCTCTCTTTTAGAAGTAAAGTTAAGTATTGGTGAGTGTGACAGAGACAGTAAGAAAAAAAAGAAGAGTTTGTTGTTTCTTCTATTTCTATCCACATCAGCCTCAATCTTTCCCATAGACTTTTGAAATGTATAGCTTGGTTTTTTAAAAAATTGTGGGAGCATGCCTTTTACAATGAAACAAGATAATTAAGCAAAACCCCTCAAAAAAAACCAAAAACATCACCACACTTTAGTTTGTCTTTGAGTTCAGGAAAAGAGAACAAATACAGTCTAGTATTTCTGTGCGTTGAAAGCATTATAGAAAGAGTAAAGAGAATCAAGGTTTTAGGGCAGGTGGGCTTTTATTTTTAACTGGCAATTCCATTCCCCAAAGTAGATAACTATAGTGCACATGGTCCTTTACTCCGGATGTTGGTGTAGGACTTTGGGACATTGATAACTGTACTGGTCATTTGATACAGAATGTTTAAATTCAGAGAACAAACATTTTCTCACATTTTCAAGCACTTCAGAACCACCGTTTACATAAATGATTTTTAATTAAATTTTTTACCTATTCATTAAACTTGAGGACTCCTACTGGGCTGCACTTTATTAACTGAGATTGTTACTGCAAGTACATGAAGGCAATGCAGTTGAATTTCTTTCTTAATGTAATTAAGGTGCTTCCTTAATCCAGTAGGGCTTCCTTCCAATTAGTCTGTATTAGTGATGTTTTACTTTATTACCTTATGTTTACAGCAAGAGGGCTTTAACAGAGGGTTCCTTTCTGTTATGTGCTGTTTTCTTAAATTTTTTTCTTTTCTCTAGTTTGATGGTGAAAAAGAGGAATAAAGTTACATTTTTAAAAAATTAGATATAAATTGTTTAGGATGAAGTGATAATAATGGAAAAGGTTCCTTTTCTCTAATACCAGAGATTCATACTTGGGATTCTATTTTAAAAGTCTGGTCCTATGTAGAGAATGGACTTGAGGACACAGGGAGGGGGAAGGGTAAGCTGGGACGAAGTGAGAGAGTGGCATGGACATATATACACTACCAAATGTAAAATAGATAGATAGTGGAAAGCAGCTGCATAGCACAGGGAGATCAGCTCGGTGCTTTGTGTCCACCTAGAGGGGTGGGATAGGGAGGGTGGGAAGGATACGCAAGAGTGAGGAGATATGGTGATGTATGTATATGTATAGCTGATTCACTTTGTTATACAGCAGAAACTAACACACCATTGTAAAGCAATTATATTCCAATAAAGATGTTAAAAATAACTAAATAAATAAAAATAAAATTAAAAAAAAAACAAAAGCCTGGTCCTTGGGCTGGTGCGGTGGTTAAGAATCCGTCTGCCAATGCAGGGGACATGGGTTCAATCCCTGGTGCAGGAAGATCCCACATGCCGCGGAGCAACTGAGCCTGTGCGCCACAACAACTGAGCCTGTGCTCTAGATCCCACAAGCCACAACTACTGAACCCACATGCCACAACTACTGAACCCACGTGCCACAACTACTGAAGCCCATGCGCCTAGAGCCCATGCTCCACAACAAGAGAAGCCACTGCAATGAGAAGCCCGTGCACCACAATGAAGAGTAGCCCCCACTTGCTGCAGCTAGAGAAAGCCCGCGCACAGCAATGAAGACCCAACGCAGCCAAAAAAAAAAAAAGTCTGGTCCTTTGGACTTCTAACATTCTTGTAGTTAATGTTGCTAGTATAACAACATTAAAATATATGATAAGTATTTGTAAAATGCTTTTATTATTATGGGATATGTAATATATATGGAACAGTTTATATTGATAGATTAAATTTGCTTTTCCTTCCTATTCTTTTAAAAAAATTATCACTGACCTTTTCTTCCCACTTAAGAGTCACTTTAAAAAAATATATTTATTTATTTGGCTGCACCGGGTCTTAGTTGGGGCATGCAAGATCTTTAGTTGCAGCATGTGGGATCTAGTTCCCTGACCAGGGATCGAACCCGGGCCCCCTGCATTGGGAGCCCGGAGTCTTAGCCACTGGACCACCAGGGAAATCCCAAGAGTCACTTTGTGAAACAGCTCAACCCAAGTCCTTTCTGGCGTGCTGACAGCAGTGGGCATGAACCTCGGATCCCACTTGTAAGACCTCAGAAAACTGCTTAGGAAATGGATTTCTCCTTCAGGTGTCTGTGGCCTAGGGTAGCCTGGGGAGGACATTTGAATGCGTGTGACCTTTGTAACTATTCCTAGAACGGCTTGGAGCAGCTGGCCCCATCTTGTTTTGGGTGCAGGAGTCTGCCCGGCCCCCCACCCCTTCTCGGGCAGCAGGAGAAGTGCTACACGTGCCCCACTTCCCACACAGTGTGGTCATGGGCACGGCTCTGGGGGCTTCTTCTTTTTCTTTTTTGGCTTCTGTGGGTCTACTGAGTTTCATGTTCTACTGGTCATCAGGAAAATGATCTCTTTCTTTTTAATTTCAGCAAGGGGAGAGGCGAAGCATAGAGAGCTGCAGATCAGACCCTCCTGAACCCCCCGGAGCAAGTGAGACCCCTGGAGAATGCTGGCTTCCAGGCAGCTGAAGGGGTCCTTCCTCTGAGGTGGGTAGGCCGGTGTCCGTGATACAGCTTCCTCGCTCCTGGGCCCACCATGGCCTCCACTCTCTGGCTGGACGGCTGATGTGACCGGTGCCCCAAGCGTGCACACTGCTGGACTGGGTGCCGTCCCAGCTACCACCTGCTCTCAGAGGCTGGGAGCAGGGCAGGTTGGTGTCCGATGCTACCAGAAACCAGACAGGCAGAGTGATGGCCTCCTGCAAGCTGAGATGGAGGTGACCTGAGGCCTCCTGGATGTTCCTGGTGACGGGACAGCTGACAAGTTGGAACACAGGCCTGCCGGGGAGCAGTATGCAGGAAGCTGGCTTTCAGGCCACAAATGCTTTCACAGGTGAGAACCGCCACACTTAACTGAAAACTTTATTTCATCTCTTAGTCGATAGGTAATAAGATACCAAACAACTCTATGAAATGAATATATGTCTACATTTAGGAACTGAAGCCCACACAACGTCAAGGGGCTCAGGCTGCCGTGGTGACTGATTTTGGCAAATCTGTGGCATGTTCTCCTTTTCTGTAGAGAGGATTTTGAAAGAGCATCAGACATTTTACGATTCTGCTTTGTTGAGTTGTAGGGCGCACATAGTATCTGGAGAGCCGCCGTTCCTTGAAGAAAATCCATCACTTGCAGAGCGGTGTGTTGGGGTGTCTTTCTGTCCAGAGCTGGGAAGACTTGGAGGGAATAGTTATGGATGATGAGTAACCTTTCCCTCCGCGTCGTTAGTTTTCTTCCTGAGACTCGCTCGTGTGCAGACGGTAGTGGGGTGGTGACTCTGAGCACTGACCTTCTCCTGAAAAGGACTCGTGGAGAAGCCCTGTGTCACTCTTCCACATGGATGTTCTCCCCCCAGGTCTGATTTGCTCCCTTCACAGGGAACCAATCAGTCTGGCTGGTGCCCAGAGCCAGGGCCTGAGCCACGGAGCTTTTGAATTTGGATCCTGGTTCTTTGTCTGATTCACTTAACATCCCAGGAAGCCGCTAATGCTTCTGGGCCTCTGCCTCCTTATTTATAGAATGTGGGCCGTGAAGTTGAAGGACCTCGTGGAATCCAGGGAAAACAATTTTATGTAAAAAGAGTTTTGTTTTTTTTTTTTAAAGGAAGGATGATAGGAAAATTACAAGAAGTGCCTGTATTCTCTGGCTCTGTGAGTCCTAAAAGTTGGCAGGTTTTCCAGTCGTGTGTAGCGGGCAGCTCGGGTTGCTGGGGAGAGAGCGTGGGGCTCTTCCTCACTCCGGCTGGAGCTCTGCTCCTGATAGTCACGTGTTGTTCCTGCTCCCCTGGCTGGTTTGACAGTGAATGTGGTCACGTGCAGCTCTCACAGGAGAATGAGGGCTGGAGGAACCGGGCATGTGTAACAGGGGACCCCCCTTCTGGGGGCCAGTTGGGGAAGGTCCCCCAGAGTGGTCAGGGCCCAGGAAGACGAGTGAGATGGCTGTTTCAGAAGAGTACGTGGAGCCCAGCTCTCTAGGCCCTCCTCAGCTGGCCAGCCCAACCGGAAACCCCTCCTCCGGTCCTCCCTAGGGGTCGTGCCTCAGCTGTCCATCCCAGGAGCTGCAGCCCTGGGACACAGCTGCCGAGAGAGTTGCCTGTGAGGCCATGGAAGGCAGCTCGTAAAGCAGCTCCAAGGGGAAGAGGGAAAAAGAGAAGGAAGAAAGGGTGGGACAGAAAGAACCTGAGGAGGGGCACGCAGCTCACAGTCCAAAATGTAGACGAGCCTGTCCCCACACTCCTCAGCTGTGTCACTGCCCCCACAGGGGTGAAGAGCATGCCCCGCCTAGCTCCCGAGGCTCCCAGCTCACTGCCGGTTTCTCCTAGGTCGTCAGCTCTTCTGCCCCCTGGGAGGGGAAGGCCCCAGCCCGTCGGGGGGCCTTGGGATAGTAGGCGCTAAAGAATGGAAAGCAAGAATGGTTCAGCCTGGAGAACTGGGGGTAGTTAGGACAGTGCCTGCCCCGTTAGTTCAGGCCCAGGTAAGTGGTTGCAGTTGTGACTGTTCCTGCCCCAGTTGTGGGCCATGCACACTGCCCTCTGTCAGCTCCCCACACACTTGCCCTGAACCACCCTCTTGGAGCTCCTCCCCAGCTCTTATTTTCTTATCTGCTTTTAACTCATAGTTTTCCCAAGAACTCTGTTTCTTTACAAATTTGGCCTTGTCCCAGCTGTGTCAGCCCACCTGAATAATAATCATACTACTGGCAATAGTGAAACGATAACTGTGGCCGACCTAATGTTCTAGCTGTGTTGCCCCGCCCTTCTTCACCGCAGCTCTGAGGCTGGTGTTGGTGTGCTGGTGTCACTGCACAGGGGGCACACTCAGAGTAGCCAGGAGTTAGATTGAGCCGGTGGCCTTTCCAAACCTCCTAGTGGTATGTGCGACCCTGGCTGCACATGGGGGTCACCTGGGGAGCCTTACCACTGACTGGGTCTCATTCTCAGAGATGGGAAGCTAACTGGTCTCTGCTCACTTAGTCCTGCTACGTTAGGGCTGCATCCTAACAAGAGCTCAGGTGCTTGGGGCACAGGAAAGTCTGGGAAGCACCAGGAGCATCGTGGGGCAGGTGTCAGAGTTGAGGGGCAGGTTCCAGAGTCAGTTCTTGATAAAAGAAACCGACTTGTCCTTATTCCTTCAACAGGAATGATTGAATTAACTAATCAGCCCACCCTTCAGAAAGCTGTCGAGTGCTGACTGTTATTTATCAGAGCTGGGTACACCAGGGCAGTCGTTTTAGCTTCCCAGTATCTCTAGGAAGTAACAAGTGATAAAAGGAAGGAGACCTAAGTGATGGCCTTCTCTCGGGGTGGGTCCCTGGGCACTCAGCTTACAGATTTGTTCTCTGTCTGCTCTTCATCATTCTTTGTCCGCATAGTTGGTAAAAGTTACTTACGGTGGCGTAGGATGAAGGGGCTGAACCTGCATCCCTGCCCCGTGGGCAGGTTGAGCTGTGGTCTCAGATGGAGGTGAGCAGGGGGCTTCCCCTCCCCGCTTGATTTACTGTTCTTATGTTTTTTGGCTTTAGTCTTTCTTATCCCAGGGCAACTGAAAACTATCATCTTAGCTTCTGGAATTGAAGATGCTAATGAAAAAAGTCTTGCCTTACGTATCTTAAATGATAAAGGGGTTAAGGCATTTTTCCTTGGCTTAAATCTTGTTTTTGCTAGACAAAAGTCACTATACAGTTAACCATACCTCCACTGAAAAAAATTCATCAGTTTGTATTTTATGTTCTGATTCTCTTGGAAGTGGGGGTGGGAGGGGCTCCAGATTTCTTAGGATGTAAGGAAGGGCTTAGCGGCTGCAGTCTGGCTGGGAGGGAGGCTGGGAGGCCTGTGCGAAGCTGTGTTTGCATGGCAAGTCCATGCTTGTTTGGAGCTTGTGAAATTACCTTGAAGGTGGTAGAAGCTGGGAAGTCCCCTCCCCCATGCACTGCTGGCTGCCTGCCCGCCCACGTGGTTAGAAGTCCCCTCTATGTCTTGCTTCCTGTGTGCATGCAGGTGTACCCCCATGGATACGTACTGTAAAGTCAGCTTTCTAATTATGATTTTCTTTGGCTAATCCTTGCATATAGGAATTTATACATTGTTTTAAATTTTCTCAGCACATGTAATTTAGAAATTATTTTAATCACTTAGATACTATTCTTTTTAACAAACTCAAGTTTTTCCTTTTACAAGTAATGCCTGCTCATTGTAAGAAAATTTGGAAAGCACAGAAAAGTTGAATGAAGACAAATACTTGGCCACACACAGTCCTGCCGTATGAAGCTTTCCCATTGTTAACATTCTGGCTTGTGTCCTTTCAGTCTTTCCTGTGCGTTTCTTCTTACAGAACTGTGTTCATAATATATATTCAATTTTATAATCTGCTCAATCCCTTTTAACTTTACATTATGAGCATTTTCATCATAAGTCTGATTTTAAATTGTTGCATAATATTCTTTTATGTAAGTGTACTTGAGTTTCAAAATTGTGCTCTTGTTGGATATTGCAGTTTTGGACAGCTTTTATCCTTATAAATAATGCTTTGGTGAACACCTTTGTGCAAAAAGCTCTTCTGTATATTGGGCTATTTCCTTTGGATAAACTCCCAGAAAAAGAATTATTGGGTCAAAGATGTGAACTTTATTAAGGTGTGTGATTGAATTTCTGAAGGGATTGGTTGGTCCCAGCTTCTGAGGCTGGCTGAGCTCAGTCCCCAGGTGCCCATCCACGGCGGCTGCAGCCTGTCCTGAGAGTCACACATGTTGGTGACTCTGTAGCATGCCCCCCCCAGGAGGGTCTCCTGAGTATGGCAAGGCCCAACGACAGTGCTGCTATTTCATTCAGGCAGGTGAGAAGGCAGGTGACCTGGGGTCTCTGCTTTGGTTCCTCCCACTGAGCTTTGGTTCACGCAGGCAGTGATGTAAGTGGATAGACTCCTGTGACATCAAACCTGCAGCGCCTCTGGGCAGAGAGGAATGGAAATCCTTCCAGCGGGGTACAGCCAGCCCTCTGCTGAAGCGTCCCAGCCGTGGGAGATTTCCTCTGAGGTTCACTGTACTCTGGTGAGTGGAAAGCATCCTGCCTGCGTTGTCACCTAAAGCTGATGCGGGTTTGAGACCCTGCTCCTCCCTGCCCCCAGGGCCGCCCTTAGATGCTCAGTTAACCTTCTGAGGCTCTGAATCTTTCCATTCAATGCAGAAAGACATTCAACCTTGGATAACTGGGTAGATGAACCAAATTTCTGCAGAGTTTACAAGTCTTTCTTGTGAAAAGGATAACCAGACCTAGTTGTTAAATAAATTAAGGTTATTTTACTCATAAAGGAGAAAGATGAGAGTGGATATAAGTCTTCAGGCATCTGAAAGAGAGCCATTCTAGGATGCTGCTGACCAGGTTTTCTTAGCCTAATGAGCAGAATGCAAGAAGCACTTGAACTGAGCTGCTGGGATGCCTGTCCGCACCCCCACACAGTGGGATTTTTCTCACACCAGCAGGAGCGCGGGACCCTGCTGGTGGCCTGAACAGGTCTGTACTGTTCCAGGCGTGGAGCAGCCCTGAGGGATGCTGACCACCCGCTTCCCATCACCCTGACCTTCAGCTCATTACTCAGCCCTTCAAGGCTGCCGGGTTGGTTATTAGCCCATGCTTTCCAAAGCTGCCTGGAGGATGCTAGTTTTAGGAGATAGAGAGCTGTTTTTCAATATAAGGGGTTGATGGATTGATGGCCAAATTCTAGAAGAAAAATTGGTTTCTTTACTGCATAACTTTTTTCAGTTCTTTATTAGGAAAGAGACTACAGTATGAAAGTATGAAGGTTCCAAATGGGCAGCCAGTGGGCAATATTTCCCAAGTGACAAGACCTTGAAGGCTTTTTAAAAAGAAAACCATGGAGGGACAGCCCCCCACAGCATGTGCTTCTCTTTGTGTCTGTAGTTCAGGCGACCCTGTCCTGCTGGTGCTGGGCCGTAGGGGGGCTGCTTTTACCCAGGCCCGTTCAGGGAGCTCTTGCCAGACGTGTGTAGGTGCTGCCAGTAGGACCCAGGCAGCTTTACTGTCTCCATTCTCCCCTGTCTGAGTTCCGCCTATATTCTTGCAAGTGCAGCTTTAATTATACCTGCTCTTGCCCCCAAACTTTCCGTGGCTTCTTCTTGCTTCCTAAAGAGTCTAGACTCCTCAGCCCGTAGTTCAAGGCCCCCTGGTGATGTCTTTCTTCGTTCTCTTGCTGTGACTGAAGTTCTGGACAAAGTGGACCCCTTGTCCATCCGCAGATGGTTTCTGCATTTTGAAACACCTTGATACTGTTAGTGATGCTTTCTCATCCCCCTAATGAAATCGGAGGGAAGGGGGCAGGGCACAACCTCTAAAAGAATGACATAGCCCTTGAGGGTGTGACATAAACTGGTTAGAACCAATTAGGTCCAAGATGGCGTAAGATTCAACTTGTAGTGGACCTTGAACTCACTGTAATACATCAGCTGCATGACACACCCACCAGTGCCATGACAGTTCTGAGGCCAACCAGAAAAGGCCAAAAAGTGGGTGGTGGCCCAATTCCTAGAAATTCCCGTCCCTTCCCCGAAATAGTTGGAAGAATCCTCCCACTCGTTAGCCTATGAAATAACCCAGCCTGTAAAAACTAACCACCCCTTGGGCTTCCCTGGTGGCGCAGTGGTTGAGAGTCCGCCTGCCGATGCAGGGGATATGGGTTCGTGCCCTGGTCCAGGAGGATCCCACATGCCGCAGAGCAGCTGGGCCCGTGAGCCATGGCCGCTGGGCCTGTGCATCCGGAGCCTGTGCTCTGCAACGGGAGAGGCCACAACAGTGAGAGACCCGCGTACCGAAAAAAAGAAAAACCCCCAAAACCCAAAACTAACCACCCCATGTTTTGGGATTTCTCGCATTCTGAGATGGCCTACACTCTGTCTGTGGGGTATGTTTCTCCCAGGGCTGCTCTCACTTTCTAAGATGACCCCATACCCTAGGGCTGCTCTCACCTTTTGAGACAGACCACCTGTCTGTGGAAAGTGTTTCTCTCTAAATAAATCCACTTCTTACCTATCACCTTGCCTCTTGCTGAATTCTTTCTGTGATGAGACATAAAAGAACCTGAGCTTCATTAAGTCCTGAGACCAGGTGTATGATCTCAATTAAAAGACAGTGGGTTCAAGTCCCAATCTGGGTTGTGCAGTTTCACTTAGACTCTGTCCTTCTGCCATCTTCCTCTCTGTCTCCAAGGTCTGTCTCAGGTCCATGGAATCTTTTGTGATGTGCATGGGAGAAGCCCAGGTGATCTTCTTCATTGTGGTTTAATAGATGTAAAAAGATAGATGACAATGGCATTCTGTAAAATCTCATATGCTCTGGCTTGAAGGAAGTGAGTTTACTGAGAGATGTCAGAGCACACTGGTGCGTGCCTGGTCTTAGGTCACCCCGTATAGGCTGGCATCTGGTCCTCGGTTACAAACCTCCTTAATAACGTCGTTTCTTTGTGTAAATAACATAATTTACAGTCCCAAACGCAGCCCTACTGTCTTCCCTGTAAATCATTCACCACTGTTCCCAGGGTTTTCCTGCTGTGACAAGTGTGATTATCTTCTTTTCTAGAGGCATTATGGTATTACGGTAGCCTAATGTCTGAGGAGAGTGTGCATACCCATTTTAAATAAGGATAGGAAGAAATTGCAATGTTGCCTGAAATTATATTCATTTTAAGGTTACTTAAATATGTACAACATAAAGATAATTATAAACTCCTTATTTTTATAAATAGCTATAACATTAAAATAGCTATAACATTAAAATAAATATAAGAATTACAAGGTCAAAAACATTCAAATTATTATTTAGTCTGACAGATGTTTTTGTTTTGCTGAAACCTTCCATTCTGTAGCTCTTTTTATTTATAACAGTAAATCCTAAAGGGCAACTCTAATCTAGCAACTCCTTGCTAGATTTTAGGATATATACACAAAAGTCAGGGCTTTTTACTATCAGTTGAGTTAATCAGTGTTGGTTTAAGATGAATTCCTTGTCATTGAATATGCAGGGTCAGAAATGACCTACAAATTTCACTGGGTTCTTTGAAAAATGTTGGCTTTTGTCCATCATATTTCTGAAACTTGGATGTCAAAGTTACCCCTGAAGGGAGCCATTTAGCTTGGGAGAAGTCAGAGACGTGTGCAGAAGGCAAGCGACTGCTTCACCGTGTAGCCTTCTGAATTCTTTTCTTGGGTCCTAGACTCTTGCTTTGTTGGTGCACAGGTGTTTCTAGAGCCTTCACGTGGACTCTCCTGTGCTTACTGTTGCAGGACGAGCTCAGGGGCCAGAGAGGGCCTGGCTTCCAGCAGGAAGGTCCTGGGTAGTCCTCCCCCCAGTTCCTGCTCTATGACCTTGACAAAGTGGCTGACCTCTCAGAGGTTCACTTTTTACAACAGCCAAGTGGAAATAATAATAAGTACGAAGTAATGTTTTGAGAAGGATTGAATGAAGTGGCATGCAAAGTATCAAACACAGAGCCTGGCATATAGTTGTTGCTCAGTAAATGTTCTTTTTCTCCCCTCACCACCTTCAAGAGGTTAGTTACACATAAAGACCTTAGAAAAACTGGGGGCTCATTGAACCAATGTTTGGTGGGAGCTCACGCCATACCTGTGGGGGGTTCACGACCGGCGCTCTGACGCCTCTCCCTGAGGTGCCTGCTCTGATGGCATCCTGAGCTATACCATTACCTGGTGCAGTGCAGTCATGTCATGTGCTGTCCTGGAGCTGGGAGCGTGGTCCAGAGGGCTGAGGAGTTTGCTCAGACCCCGGCCTCTGCTCCTAGAAATCTCCAGCGCATGGCTTCCTCTCTCATTCACTTATATTCCATGTGGTAGGGTTTCTGCCTTCACACTCGGGACCCTTGACCTGCCTGTGCTCAGAGATGGCCATTGGGGGATGGTTTCTCCTCCAGAGGCCTTGGGGGCAGTGACCCTATACAGGTGTCACACAGGCTGAGGGTGTCATGTGCCTCGTTGGGCCTAAAATTGGGTCACAGATCTCATCTGCTACTTTTTGGGACACCATATTCAAACGTGAAAACCCAGAAACGGGATGCAGAAATAAACACGTTTACCATCTGGGTGGATGTTTTGTGGTTCCATTTTAAAATTTGAACCAACAGCAATGAATCTGGTAACAGAGAATAATCACTTTGGTATTATTCTAGAATGTTTCCAGAATAGCGTAAGGAAGGCACCTCTTGGCTCCAGATGCAGGAGGGCAGTGGATGGTCCACACCTGCTGGCAGTGTTTGGGCTCAGGCTCCTTGTGCCAGGAGTAAGACAGAAAACTGTCTAAACTTGTTTTCCTTGCCCTTTTGGAATTATGCTCTCATTGAGCTCAGATGTCATATTTCACAGGGCTGATGGGAGTGAACATTAATTGTCACGCCAGGTGCTTTCACACGTGGTCTCATTCACCTCCCTTGTGACAGCCCTGGGAGGTGTGCGTAGCGACCCAGGTTTATCAATGAGGGAGCAGCACAGCCTGAAGCAGGCCTGCTTGAGGCCACGTGGACCAGCGGCCGCAGCTCTGCTCGCGATGGAGCTGGATCCCAGTGTCTCCCACCTGCTGCCTCAGCTCCCCCGAGACTTGGGTCCTTCAGAATCCAGTGCAGAGTGGGGTGGTGTGGGGAGAGACAGGTGGTGACGCCCCACGCTGAGCTCGCTGGTGAAGCACTTGTCAGTGTTGTCTGTGTTCCATCTTGGAAAACACAGCCGCTTTGTGGCTGCCTCCTGATGTGGCCTTGCCAAGGCTATGTTCTCCTGCTCCTGCAGTGCTGAGGGGTGGGAGCAAGTGTGGACCAGGGTGGTGGTGACTGCCCAGCCTGTGAACGTGCTTAGTCCACAGGGTGGTATATTCCTGAAAGTGGTGAAAATGGTACATTTTGTATTACGCATATCTTGCTACAATATAAAAACAAAAAGTTATGAAAAAAGGATCAGTTCTGGCTAGTGCTGCCCCTGTCCTGGTGGCCGAGGTGCTGGGACCCATAGACAGACAGGGTGAGGGGCTTAGGTATGGATGCATTTGACGGGCAGCTCTGTCTCTCTTAAATCCATCCAAAGTGGCTGATGGCCCCGCAAAGGAGCGACTCTCCTCTGGCTCTGAGTATTGAGGAGTAGTGTCTCTCCTCTGGGCTCTCCTGGCCTGTCTTCACTCTGCCTCGTCAGGAACAGCCATGTGTGAAGATGGCTTTCTCAGAAATAAAGGTTTCTAGTCAGTGAAGCATTTGTAACTGGGAGGTCAACTCTCAGCAACGAGATACGGTGGGAGTGGTGCTGACCCACCATCGCAGCATCCGGGCCCCCGACCAGCTGTGGCGGTGAGAGTGGGGTCCACCCTTGTACCTCAGGGGTTTGTCAAAGTTCCCAGCAGAATGCCTTGCATAAGCACATGTGTGTGCAAGTAAATGTTAGTTGGAATTAAAGTTTGGTTTTTTTTTAACGTTAAGAATTATAAGCCAGGGCTTCCCTGGTGGCAGTGGTTGAGAGTCCGCCTGCCGATGCAGGGGACACGGGTTCGTGCCCCGGTCCGGGAGGATCCCACATGCCGCGGAGCAGCTGGGCCCATGAGCCATGGCCGCTGAGCCTGCGCATCCGGAGCCTGTGCTCTGCAACGGGAGAGGCCACAACAGTGAGAGGCCCGCGTACGGCAAAAAAAAAAAAAAAAGAATTATAAGCCAAACTATCCACTAGGTAAGTATGATGTTCCACTTTGACTGAACTGCTGAATTGGGTGCCTGGTCAGGAGTAAGGGGAGAGGCAGCCGAGGGGAAGCACCAAGGAGTTCATCACGAACCACAGAAACTGCTCAGTTTGTTTTTGCTTCATCAGCAGAGGCCGCGGTCTTGCTGCAGTGCCTAGTGCCACTGTTTGCTTGTTGCCGGCCTCTGTTGATCAGCTGTGCTTGGCCAGAGACGGAGGAGCAGTGAGGAGAGAGAACCAGCACAGTGGACAGAACAACTGCAACCTGAAGCAGAAGGTTCCGGGTGCAAGGCAATGCCCTGATGCGGCTCTGCGGGCTCCTGGGGGCTCAGGGAGGAGGAGGGGAGCCCGGAGCCCTGAGAGGGAGATGCAGGCAGGAGCAGGGCAGGCACGTGGAGGCGGGCTCGGGGTTCATTCAGAGGCGAGTGAAGAGCCTTTGAAGATGTCAGGTGCAGTGACTGTCTCAGAGCTGCCGTGGCAGCCACGTCCCCAGAGGGCACAGGGATGGAGGGAGGAGGTGCCGCTCAGCTCGGGGGCATGTTTCTGTTCCCATTCACCTTCCTCCACGTTCCTAGGCAAGGCTCAAAGCTATGTCTCTCCATCTCAAAGGCACACACTTCTTCTGAGTGTAAAGAACCTGTTTTCCCTCTTGCTCAGAGCCAGAGCATGACTAAGATTGGTGAAGACCTGTCAGCATTCAGAGAGTGGTCAGGATGAAAAACAGTGAAGATACATACATAAATATAATTTTTACCCCGAAGTAGAATAACCTGCAAATAATAAGTTGTATAAGTTTAGCTAATAGAATGGAACGCATTGTCTTAAAAGCACCTTTTATCTGGTTGTTCAGGAGGCTGTGAGATGGCGGACAACTCTGAGTGCTTCACTCAGCTCCGTATTTTGGAAGAAGGAAGTGGGACGGTCAAAACCAAGTTGGGATTAATGTTCCTTTTTTTTTTTTTTTTTTTTCCTTTTGCGGTACGGAGGCCTCTTACTGCTGCGGTCTCTCCCATTGCGGAGCACATGCTCCGGACACGCAGGCTCAGCGGCCATGGGTCACGGGCCCAGCCGCTCTGTGGCACGTGGGATCCTCCCGGACCGGGGCACAAACCCGTGTCCCCTGCATCGGCAGGTGGACTCCCAACCACTGCGCTACCAGGGAAGCCCAATGTTCCTATTTTTTATTGGTAGACTTTGTGTATCTTCCTTAAAAAGACAATTGCTCAACGAAGTTATCAAAATATTAGAGGCTCTCGGTGGAGAGAGGACTTTCATATTGAAGAGTATGTGCGTGGCCTCAGCTCATCCACGTTAAACGCCACTGGGAACGGTGGCTGCACGTAGGTAGCCTGGTGAGGAGGGGTGACCAGGCTCCCCTCTGCCGCAGGGGTGTGCAGATGTGTAGGGTGTGAGAGAGGTTAAAGAGGGAGACTGCTCCCGTCCCCATCACCCTGTCCAGGCTGCGAGGCTTAGCTGGTAGGGTCAGCTGCACAGCATCAGGGCATCAGGGAACAGAGTTAAAGGTAGGCCTTGACCTGGTGAGGGAGTGGGTGGGGTAGGGGGATCCCGGGAGGAGCAGAGTTTGCAGGGAGGTAGGCTGTGAACAGGGCCAGACCTTGTTGGCGCTGGGAAGAAGGGGCGTGAGCGAGAGACGACCAACTCTGGGGCAGGCGCTCATGCGCAGAGACTGCCTGGAGACGGCTACGAGGGAGAGGACGTGCCAAGGCTGGGGCAAGATGTCCAGTTGAGCTGCCTGGAGGACAGGTGGGGGTCTCCTGAGCCAGGTGGGACGGGGAGGACAAAGTGTGGCAGGGACGCCTCGTGTAGTCACGGTTGAATTGAGTCGAGGTACTTCGGGACGTGTTGGTGGAAACGTTGGGCGTGTGGTGGGGTGTGAACCTGCGTGTCCAGCTGTCATCAAGGCCGGGCGTGGGGTTTGGGATGGGCAGTGTGTGGCTGAGCACTGTGTGCGCCGCAGAGGCCTGCTCCGCCCCCCACCACCTCGATGTCTCCCGCAGGCGAGCCTGGGGCTGCCCTCCAGCCGATGCCCATGCTGACCAGCCAGCCGTTCTCGCAGAGGTGAGGCCAGCGCTTTACCGATGGCTGCAGGTAGCAGCTGGAGCTACAGAATAGGAGGAAAACATTTACAATGCGTACTGAATACATCAAATAAGGAGATCTACAGACTTAGGCAGAAAAGCAGGTTACACGCTTCACGGGTGACCCTCTCACGGGCACAGCCTCCTCCTGCTGCCTCCTGTGTGGACGCAGCTCTGTCTCTACCTCTTCAGAGAGATGTCTGAGGCCTTCCCTGTAAAATGCCTTCCTCCCTTCCAGGAGACCCCACTTCCTGCTTCCGTCACCCTGGGATCCACCCCCCCCCCCATCATGGAGCAGGACCCACGAACTCCACCGTCAAGTGGAGCCTTGCCGCCAGGTCCCTGTGGGTGGTGCCCCAGAGCATGTTCCCCCGTGGTCTCGGGGCCATGGGAGCTGACGCTGCGTCCCCATTTCTCCCGAGTCCTCGGCTCTCCTTGCAGCCATGTGCACATGTGCGCACACTCAGCGTCTCCCAAGGACCCTGCATTTACTGCCCAGAGACTGTCAAGCCCATGGGCTCTGTTGCTGCCCATCATCACACACATGCTTCCAGACCTCGCCCAGAGCCCACTGGCATCTGAGAGGTGGAGCCTGCGCTGGGCCTTTCTGAAAGAGACGTCCACTCCACGGGCCTCATCTTGGATAACACGCTTCATAAGCTTCATCTTGTTTCTAGTGCTTCTGCATGGAAGCAACAGGGTACTTTTCATCAGGTAATCAGTGAGGGCAAGAGGGGATGAAGTTACAGAGCGATGGCTCAGAGCCAAGGAGAGAGGGGCTGGGGTGGAATGTACCCCATGGAGGGTTCAGCAGGGCATGGGCCGTTCAGGGCAGCTGCCAGGATGCGGCCCAAGGGGACTGGGTGGATGTGGGGCTGGGCACTGAGGAAGCAGAGTCAGGGAATGTGCACAATGCTGTCTCTTGAAGTTCAAAGCCGGAGGAAGGGCTGAGGGGGAGGGCTGGGTGAAGGAGGTACGGGGACCAGGCCGCCAGAAAGCACATGTTAGATTCAGACACACGGGGTCGTGGGTGCCCTCAGAGCAATTGGTGGCCAGATCGGTGCCTCTTCCCACCTTCGCAGAGGAGGCTCCACAGGGGAGCAGCATGGCCGTGAGGTGGAAATGAAGCCCCTCCCTAGGCCGGAGGGAGAGAAAAGACCAGATTCTGGGAGGGACTGAGACCCTCCTTCCCAGCGTTCACCTCACGTCCGGGAGCTCGTTGTTAGACAGGCAGGCCGTCTGGCCTGGAGCAGGAGAAGGAATTCCGTACTGGTGCCCCGTGTGTTATTCCAGCCCAGGCAATCCCTGGCTGCCTTTGAAGTTAGCAGAGAGTAGCCTTTGTTTCTGGGGCCCCCCATTCAACCCCTACAGCTGCCACAGCCTCCTCGCTCTCTTGAGAAAGGTCCGACCAACTGGACCTGACCAGACTCTTCAGGTCCACGCCTTGGTTCTGAATAGCTAAGGAGAGGTTCCGTGTGTGGCCACATGTGCTGGAGACAACCCACCAACCCCTCCGGATCTGAAGAAGGAGGTCCTGGGCCAGCTCTGCCCTTGCACCCCCTCCTCACTGCCCCGCCCCCCTTCTCAGCCCCTAGTGACTCCAGCTGTGGTGGACAGAACCACTGTAGAGCCGATTCATGAGAATTCAGCAACATGACAACATGGGGTTGGCAGTCAGGCAGTGTGGGGTAGGGGGAGTTGGTTTTTTCTTTGTTTAGTGTATTTTTTCCTGAAAGATTTGCATTATACTGGAAATATCTTCAAATAGTGTTTATGGAAAGAAGGGCATGTGTGTATGTTGTCCAGTCAGTTGTTAGACTGTGTGGACTTCTCTTTCCCAGCACCCATTCCTCATGGGCACTGTCCTTCTGGCCCTCTGCCTGGTTCTAGGGAGCTGTCAGCCACGGGCCCCAGAGACCAGCTACGCCAGAGCGGTCAAGAGCACAGACATGCAGGCCGGGAAGGCAGTTAGAACCAGACCATCTGATGGCAGCTCCTGCTGTACAGATCACCTCAGTGCCCGTGCCTGGCTCTTCAGCCACCAGACCATAAATCCACCTGGCCAGCTTGCTTGTTCTTTCTTTTTTTTCTCTTTTCTTTCTTCTGTCCTTTAGTTAGCAACTGAATTTGTTACTGTTGCTTGTAGCTAAGGAATACTGATATCTGTATTATTAAGCTTCTTGTAATATTTTTCCTCATAATATTTTGAAAGTTTATGTACAGTTGGCTCCTTGTCCATGGCCTCTGGATACTGAATCGAAAGATGCAGACTCCTGACTGTGGGACTTGAGCATCCGCAGGTTTTGGTGTCTGCTGGGGTCCTGGAACCAGTCCCATGAGGATATGGAGGGGCGACTGTATGTAGATCATTTAGCTACAAAGAGGACAGTGGGCTTAGCTTGGTGAACAGAAAAGCATTACTGTGTTTGCCAGAAGTAATGGTGAGAGGATAGGACATAGGGTTTTGTTCCTGTTGTTTTATACCAGAAACTGTCTCTTCCAGCACCAACCCCAAACCTAACCTAACTCTGATAAAATCTCTCCATTGGTATAACATTTTGGACTCTGAAATGAGGGAATTTAAGAAAAGACAAAGATTGATAGACAGTGAAAGGAATAGTTAGAGAGGAAAGAAGAGAGTGAAAATGAGAAGGAAAGTATGAATCAGTTATATGGAGGGCAGACTGCACCCACTAGAAGTGCGTGTCGGGTAAGGCTGTGTTAGCTCGGCCGAGGGGGACTGGCCCCTTTTCACCACAAGCCTGTAGTGGGAAATGGTATAAAATGTGTAGACAGTATATATATTAACTCTCTCTCCTCACTCTATGCATCCACATACAAACACACATACATACACACGCCATATATTTAATGTCTGGAAAGTCAGTTAACACATAACTGTCTTTATCCAATCATCCTTCAGTGGACACTTAGGTTGTCTCCATGCCTTGGCTATTGTAAATAATGCTGCAGTGAACATTGGGGTGCGTGTATCTTTTCAAATTAGTGTTTTCACTTTCTCTGGATGAATACCCAGGAGTGGAATTGCCGGGCCATATGGTAGTTCTATTTTTAATTTTTTGAGGAAACTCCATACTGTTTTCCACAGTGGCTGCAGCAATTTACTTTACCACAGCAGTGCACAACTGCTCCCTTTCTCCACATCCTTGCGAACACTTGTTATTTCTTTTTCATGATAGCCATTCTGACAGGTGTGAGGTGGTATCTCCTAGTTTTGGTTTACATTTCCCTGATGATTAGTGATGTTGAGCATCTTTTCATGTGCCTGTTGACCATCTGTATGTCTTCTTTGGGGAAATGTCTATTCAGATCTGCCCATTAAAAAAAATCCGATTGTTCTGTTTCTGTTGAGTTGTATGAGTTCTTTATATAGTTTAGGTATTAGCCCCTTATCAGATAAATGACTTACAAGTATTTTCTCCCATTCTGTAGGTTGCCTTTTCATTCTGTTGATGGTTTCCTTTGTCGTGCAGAAACTTTTTAGTTTGATGTAGTCCCACTTAATTTGTTTTTGCTTTTGCTGCTTTTGCTTTTGGTGCAGATTCAAAAAATCATTAACAAGACTGATGTCAAGGAGCTTACTGCCTATATTTTCTTCTAGGAGTTTCATGGTTTCAGGTCTTGCATTCAAGTCTTTAATCCATTTTGAATTGATTTTTATGTATGGTGTAAGGTAGTGGTCCAGTTTCATTCTTTTGCATGTGGATATCCAATTTTCCTAACATCATTTATTGAAGAGATTATCATTTCCGCATTGTATATTCTCAGTTCCTTTGTTGTAAATTAATTGATCATGTATGTGTAGGTTTATTTCTGGCCTCTCTGTTCCATTGATCTGTGTGTCTGTTTTTATGTCAATAAATACCACATTGTCTTAAGTAAATCTTTGTAATATAGTTTGAAACCAGGGAGCATGATGCCTCCAGCTTTGTTCTTCTTAAGATTGCTTTGACTGTTTAGTGTTTCTTATCTGCCTATAAGATTGGTCATGCTAATTCTCACAAAACCAGGATGTAAAGCCCACCAGTGAGATGGTGGCTAGATTCTTGGCCGTCTTCTCAGGAGTCTCACTGGAAGAAGAAAGAGCTCTTTCTACCCACTCCCCAACCATAACATACACATATCTCATTTTTGACCCTTTTCCACAAGGTATCTAAAACTTTGATATCTAAATCAGTGATATTCTAAGTAGTAGTCATCTTAAGTCATGCCGTGTATGTGTGTGTGTGTGTGTATTTTATTTTTCTTTAGAGAGAGTTAGGACAGTAGTGTGCTTAAACATACGTGACCTCTTTTCCAGACTACCTGGATTCAAATCCTGGCTCTGCCATAGCAGCCTGTGTGGCATGGGGTGAGTAACTTAACCTCTCTGTGCCTCACTTTCCTCACATATAACATGAGAATAATGATAATATTCATTATCATTGTTGTTTGGAAAATGCATGAGTTTATGCAGGTAAACACAGACATATGGTAAATATGTGAAAAATAGTTACTGTTATCTCAAGGATGCTGCTGTTACTCAACACCTGACTGTACGGCAACAGGCACCTGTTAGCTTAGACTCATCTCATTTACACGACTTGGCCTCCAAATGAATTTTGCTGCCTCTGAAAACCTCAACCCACTGTCAGTGGAGTTTGCCTATGGGATCTGAGGACATTTCCAGAAGAGCTGTTCGAAAGGGTTTTGAATGATGGCGACAGTATTGAAATTTGTGGTGTGAATATACCATGTGAATATATGCCTTTCTAGTTCATTTGCTTGGCAAACCTCTGATCTTGGTTACTCCTTGTAAGTTGAACTTAATATTCTCACACAATTAATTGTCCTGAATGAGTTCTATTAAGATGGATTTCCCCCTACAGTGAGAACCTTTAGTATATATTGGTCATTTAAATACATTTTTGCTATAGTTTATAATAAGGCATAAATGTAATTTAAACATACATGCTGCTAAGCAGTTTAGATTCTATATCTTTCCTGTTACTATTCTTCCTGCTTGATGTGCAGAAGAACATTCCTGGGTTGGAGAGCCAGCCCATCAGCGCTAGTTCTCTCATTGATTTTTACTGAATTTCATGCAGGCACCAAGCTAGGCACTGGGACTATAATGGCGAAATGACTTACAAAACAGGACAACGTTTTATTTAATAAAAGCACCGCATAGTTTACTTGGACGCAGGCTTCTCCTGGGCAGCATGCCCATGTCATATACGTTTGTACAATTAAGTTATTCTTAACTGTGGAAAGAAAGAGAAGCATGCACGATCTGGTGATTTTATTTCTGCATTTTAAAAGAGCGCCATGAGGGTTTTTATGTACTTCCCTCTGTCCCTTTAAGATCCTGGAGGCCTTTAGGAATTTCCGTTTGCAGCAGGAATTTGGGCTTGGGTCAAAGTCCAGAGGGGTGAATTTCGGGTTGCACCCCCAGGAAGCTGGTACTTGGTGTGGAGCCCAGACTTGCTGGCACTGGGCGAGTCCCTGTGTTTAAGTAGCATCGTTCACAGGTGAGCAGACAGGACTCTTAAGTGTTATAACAGGGAAGGAGACACTCCAAGAAAAGAGTTTTTACGATAGGAGCCCATGGCTGGAAATGAACCAGGTGCTAACAAACAAACCCAGTTGTGTTCACCTGCATTTTTATAAGTTGATCAGGATTGAGACCATGTGTGGGAGCAGATCTTTCTTCTCTCGTACGTTCTCTGAAAACGCTTTGACCAGGACAAAGCCCTACTTTGAGGGATGATGGAGGAATGGGCTGTGACTTACTTATGGGTCCACAGCATGAGGCTCACTCTTAGATTTATCTGTTTAACACATGTTTATTGAGCACTTGCTGTATATCAGGCACTGTAGTTGTACTGAGGATACAGGGGTGAACAAGACAGAGAAAGTCCCTGCATTCAAGGAATTTACCAGTTGACCAGGGAGATGGATAAATAAACAAGCAAATCATGTGATTTCAGGTGGAAAATCAAGTGGGGAAGGAGATGAGAGATGGTGGGGAGTGACCATTACTGAAGGGGTGACCAGGGAAGGCCTCCCCAAGGAAAAGGGAGGGAAGGAGTTCTGGGTGGAGGGCTCGGGGCACTGTCCTCTTCAAATGTGGGTGAGAATCTGTGGATTTTGGCTAGCACTGTTTGCTATATGTTTAGTTCATTTAAATTATGTCTCATTTTGAATCATTGCTGTTTAAATATTGTCCATCTCCCAAACACTGAGTTCACTAGAAGGACTTATATATTCGAAGTCAGTTCTTGGCCTTCAGTCTCTATATTCTGGCACTTTCCAAGCACACTGCTCAGGCAGTGTTGGTACAAGTGTGAGAGGAACAAGTGCAGGTCGAGGCTCGGCAGTGTCTCTTCAGTCCCTGAGACATGAGCGTTAAGACGCTCGTGAGGGCCGGGCAGAGGCCCAGGGGCAAGAGGGCCGGAAAGACACTTTGCTCAGGCCCAGAACCCCAGCTTTGTCCCTCAGGGGCAGGGGCGTCACTTTGGACCAGATAGGTGGAGAACGGGATTTGTTTCCAACTCTGGTTCTCTTCCAAACCGGGCCCCTCAGCCAACACCAAGGCTGTCTCATTACGCCTCCTTGCAGACGCCACCCTGCTGGCAGGTAGCACCACCAGTTCACACTGGATGTGTTGCTCTTGGGCTGCTGGACTGACCTCACAGGCAGTTTCCAAGCGTAGTTTGTCCTTATCTGGGGAAACGACATCATAAAATAGTGATGGGAATCAGCACCAAGGGACTTTGCCAAATCCGTTTTTAATCTTGCCATACTTTGTCTCTTTTCAGTTAAAATGAGAACATCTGATGCACTTTTCATGATATTTTCAGGATTAAATACTGCCTTTTAAAGAGATATGAACCAAAAATATTCTTTGTCCTTCTCTCTTCCAGCTCTTCTCTCGAGGCTTTTGGCTCTTGGTTCCTTTTTGCCTTAACCATGTGAGTTTCTTTGTTTCTTTGAAGAAGTCTCTACAGCTTGTTGCCCTTTTTTCAAAAACAAAGCTGTAGCTCTGGTTACAGGACCTTGCTACTGTGGCCTGAATTCATGCTTTCATATAATCACCCATTTCCAGAAACTCATGGCTTAGCAATGGTAGTTGCCCAATAGCTAAATCTTGAATTATAAGATTTTTATCTCTAGTAACTTGAACGATTTTAATAATCTAGATATGCTTCCAAAACAGTTTCTGGCATTGCAGGGATATTTTTTAGTCAAAAAGACGTTTATGAAAAAAATTTTAAATCTCTTTGATTTTTAAGTGAAATACATTATAACTTTGGAATGCCAAATCTGGGTGTAATTTTGTGATCAGGAGCCATAGAAATTCTCAAAGTATTCCTGACACTTTGCAGACATTTTTATAGCTCCTATGTCAGTGCTCTTTATAGACAGCAGTTAGTACATATAGTGAATGAACGAAACACCAGATACTTGTCATGATTGGGGAACTCTTGCATAGTTTGAATCCCTAACTGGTGATCCCAAAGCATGTCGATGAATGAATAGCATCAACCAGGCAGGGACTCTCTAATAGCTGCATCCCCATGCTTTCGTCAAGCACTTGGGCGAAGGTGATAAAAAACATGCTTATCAAATTTGCAGATGACAGGAGACTAAAAGGAATTGCTATCACTGGTGACAGAATTGAAATTTAGAAACATAGCAATATTAAAATATGATGAACCAGTCCCAGAATAGCACATGGTTAAATAATAATGGTACGTCCTTATGATGAAACTCCCTGCAGCTATTACAAAGGATGTTTGAGAAGAGTATCTCATGTCCTGGAGAAACGCTTATATTTTTAAGCAAAAAAAGTAGGTCATAAAGCAATATGAAGAAGATGATCCTTTTATTTTTTTATACTCAAGGAACAAAGACGTATAGATGGATGTGCACCAAAACATTACTAGTGGCTACCTCTGAGTGATAGCATTAGATGTGAGGTTTACTTTCTTAGACTTACTTATCCATATCCTCCAAATTTTTTTTAAGTAAAAATAAAAATGTTTTACAAAAATAGTGAGCCAGTAATAACTGTTCCTTTGTGGTAAAAAACAATCATTTGCATGTGTCTAGTATAGTTTAATATTATTGCTTTGTAATATTATTATTATTAAAAGAGTACGTCTGAGAACAGATACTAAAACCTTGGCTGTTTGCTTTGGGACCAGAGGACAGTGAGGGGTATGTTGGCAGTTCTTTTCTTACGTAGTTTTGTGAGCTTGGGTGAGTTACCTAACTTCTCTGGACCTCAGTTTCTCTGTGAAATCAGGCATTAATATGATGGTGAACTGTGTGATTTGTATGATTCTGTACCACTGTGTCCCGACCTTCTGTAGTCGTCTTTCATTGGGGGATATCTTCCTGCTGTGCAGAAACCTCACGGCTGTGTCTTTATAGGACCCGGAGTATAAGCAGCAGAGCTTAGATTCTTCCTCATATGTTTTATTTCTACAAGAAAGGCATGGGGAGTATGTGGCCCTAAAGTGGGTTTTGCCTGTTGTGTGTAACCCCAGGATGACGGGAGAGTGGCAGGGCCCAGGAGGAGGACGAGGACATCCGGGTACAATAGACTGGCCAGCCTTGGTGCTGAATGCAGGCTGGTGGCCAGGGCTCGGGTTTTTGTTGGTAAAGGAAAGAACTCTTCTGCTTTCCATGTGTACACACAACACTCACACTTCTGGCCACCACATGTGTGGGTGTTTCCCACACCAGGCAACTCTGCGACACAGCTGGCTGTCCTGCGACTTGTCAGTTCAGACCCTGTCTGCCCGGAGTGGCCTGGACCCCGCAGGTCCGGGGCTCAGCCCCACAGCACTGCCCCCTTCAGACTCCAGTCGCAAGTCTGGGTTGTCACCTGTGCTTCTGACCAACTGGCTATAAATTGGAGGCTCCTATGGCCCCTCCTCAGATTTGATAAATTTGCTGGAACAGCTCAGAGAACTCTGGAAAACAGTTTACTTACTAGATTACTGATTTATTTTAAAGGATAAAACTCAGGGAAAAACGAGGGCAAGGTAGTATAAGGAAAGGGCGTGGAACTTTATGCCCTCTCCAGGCACCACCCTCCTTAAATCTCCCCCCTTATCCCCACCCCCGCCCGTGTTCACCAACCCGGAAGCCCACCGACCCTGTCCTCGGGGGTTTTGTGGAGGCCTCATTACACTGGCAGGAATGGTGAGCTCACTGGCCATTCGCGACTGGCTCAGTCTGCAGCCCCTCTCCCTCCCCAGAGGCCTGGGGGTGGGGCTGAAAGTGCCAACCCTCTCTGATCACAGGTGGTTCCCCTGGCAACCAGCCCCATCCTTAGGGGCTTCTGAAAAGTCACCTCATTAACCAGGGCCTTTTTATGAATAACGAAGGATACCTTTATGGCTCTTATCACTTAGGAAATTCCAAGAGTTTTAGCTCTGTGCCAGAAACTGTGACTAAGACCAAATATATATTTCTTATTATAAATCTCAAGGTCACAGTCCCAGCCCTCACCCCCATGGTTAGTGTGGTCTGGGAAATGACTTTTACTTCCCCTTCTAAGTATATTTTACTAAGAAGCCAGAGATTTCAAATTCTGTTATTTCTTGATCAATGTCCTATAGGGTTGAGAGGTGCCTTGGAGACTGGAATCCGTTCTTGAACATTTTGGATGTGTGATTTTACATTGTGAATTGAATCCTCTAGTCAGAGGTGTGTTCTGTGTCTTAGGCAGCTTTGCTGTCACTTTGCTCTGTATCTGCGCTGTTTGCTGTGCCCCCTAAAGCCGTGTCCAGATGTCTGAGGGCATGGGGTGCGGTGACCTGTGCCCTCGACCTGGGCTCAGCATTGGCACCCTCCCTGGCCTGGCTTGTTCACGAGAGCGTCCACTGTGCCAGGCGTGGAGCTGGTCATGGTGTGAGTCAACGGACATGCTCACCTGTCAGAGCATGGTCCACGGGAACTGTTGTTTCGCAAGATTTTCTCCCAAAAATCTACGTTTAGTTGTTATTTTAAATTTATGGGGCTTCCCTGGTGGCGCAGTGGTTAAGAATCCGCCTGCCAATGTAGGGGACGCAGATTCGAGCCCTGGTCCAGGAAGATCCCACATGCCGCAGACCAGCTAAGTCCGTGTGCCACAACTACTGAGCCTTCGTTCTAGTGTCCGTGAGCCACAATTACTGAGCCCGCGTGCCACAACTACTGAAGCCCGTGTGCCTAGAGCCCGTGCCCTGCAACAAAGACAAGTCACCGCAATGAGAAGCCTGTGCACTGCAGCGAAGAGTAGCCCCTGCTCTCTGCAACTAGAGAAAGCCCGCGCGCACCAACGAAGGCTGAACATAGCCAAAAATCAATCAATCAATTAATTAAAACAAAAAAAAGTTACGTTTAGATTTTTTTAAAGTAATTATACAAATTCAGGAACTATTGAAATGTTCATTTCAGTTGTCTGTAATATTTTAGAAATGCATGCAAAGAACAGAAATCACTAATACATGGGTTATAAAAGTAATGAAAGAAAAATGTAGTGTGAGAGAAACCTAGTGAAGACATACTTTTATTTGATATAAAAGTAGATGTGGGCTTCCCTGGTGGCACAGTGGTTGAGGGTCCGCCTGCCGATGCAGGAGACACGGGTATGTTGGCAGTTCTTTCCTTATGTAGTAGTGCCCCGGTCCGGGAGGATCCCACATGCCACAGAGCGGCTGGGCCTGTGGGCCATGGCCACTGAGCCTGCACGTCCGGAGCCTGTGCTCCACAGCGGGAGGGGCCACAACAGTGAGAGACCCGCGTACCACAAAAAAAAAAAAAAAGAAGTAGATGTGATGTAGCAGCCTTGTTCTTGAAGGATGGTACTGCCACTCCTGATGCAGAGGGAACCACTGGGGAAATTGCATGGATGTCTTAACTGTAGCTCCCAGTTTGTTTTTTGAGGTGATGATAATGATAATAATATCAAATATGTTGTTATCTTCCATTTTATTGTACATGTGCCATGGGTCAGACACTGTACTGGGCACTGCATGTATAGTATTTTGTTTAATCTTCGCAGCAACCTTAATAGTAGGTATTTCATTCACGAAAAAAACTGAGGCTTAAGGAGACAGTGCAGTGCAGCTTGTTGATGGCAGAGTTGGAATTTGTATGCAAACCCATAACCTTAACTAGTATATACGGTGTTCTGAAAGACTGGAGGCTATAAACTCACAAGAGGGTGTCACCACCTCTTTAAAGACAACTCTGTCACAATAATTTGATCTCAGCCACAAGTCTTTTTCTCTATCTCATATGTCAGTACCATGGGCACAAAAGTTACTTTGAGTGAGAGAATGTTGATGTGTGGGTTTGTGAGTGTTTCACCATTGACCTGTTAGGCCTTTGCCCACCTGGAAGGTGTGTTATGGTGCCAGGGTGGGCATGAGCACCCAGGTGCTCCTGGACCCTCTCCCGTTGACACTTCTTTTCTTTCCTCTAAAGCAGACGGTTTACTTCATTGTGAGAGATGATTCCTCCCTAAATCCTTTTCTTTGGACTGAGTGAAGGTTTTGTGATGATCCTTATGCAACTTTCAAAACACCAATTTCACGTGTCTTTATGGCAGCTGATAAAGTCGCCTCTGGTTGTACAGCACATTTTATGCTGTGGTCTGACTGGTACCCAGATTGACCCGCCTTCCTGACCATTGACACCTGGCGAGTCCCCAGCCCCCAGGTGACCTCGAGACCCCAGCTGGTGAGGATCGAGTGTCTTGACTGGGAAATGGTCCTGAGGTTTTGTGGTTTTCTGAAATGACAGTGGCCTGTAAACCCATATTTATTAAGAGGTGACGCGAGCAATGCCAGCGGGACATTTTCTTTGTTACAGGGATGACGGAAGGTCTAGCATTGTGCAGAACCCAGACAGCATGGTATGTTGAGAGGACACTGTTGTCCGTCCCACCCACGTTGGGGAGCACATGGAGACTTTGCTTTCTGGGGAGCGTGCTTTCCTGTAGTGCTGGACCTGCCCACCCTGGAGCCCCAGACGCGCTCAGTTGTCCTGCTGCCCCGAAGGGGAAACTTGCGTGGGGCTGGGGCAGAGCCAGCCACAGAGCCGCCACTCTCCCCAGTGACTCTCGCCCGCCCCTGCTTGCCCTGGGACCTCAGGTGCGGTCCCCACGTGCACTGGCAAGGGGACATGTGGGAGGTGGCTCACAGGGCCAAGTGCGTGTCCTCCAGGCCGTCGGTCTGTGAGGTGAGTTATGATTGTCAGGGTGCTAAGGATCAGGTGGTGCAGCGATTGAAGGTGGATTTGAGTCCTTGACCTTTGGAGCCCAGACACTGATTCAGCAATAACAGCAAGTGACTGTTTATTAATGGCAATTTCAGGCCAGGACTGTTGGCCTCTGCTCTTCCATGTGGCTCATAAATTTAACGTGGTCTGACGCATTGCGGAGGATAATAAACGAAGCTCGTGGTGCTGTGGATTTTAAAGACTCTGACTGTTTTTCCTCTGAAGAGGTTGTTGGAGAATCTGAGAACAAGTGTGGGAGAGAGCTCTGTGGACGGCACCCAGGCTTGTTTTAAACGCATGTGTTACTGTGCATCACTGCTGTACATCACCTGCTTACCATGAAGGCCAACCTGAGTGTGGTTCCACAGCTGCTCTAGTTTCATTTTTATTAGAGACATACACGTAATCTAGCTTACAGGGAAATGCCACGGTCCCCCTCCTGGTAACAGTGGGTTTATTGAGGGTGGTGGGGTTGTCTTGGGTAGTTTTGACCCAGTTTCTGCAGCACTCCGGCAGTGCTGAGGCTTTGCGTTAACCCTGCGATGGGCTACACAGGTGTCTTCAGTCACCCTTCTCCATCCCCGGGAAGGGGCTGTGCCAGCGTCTCTGTCCACGGTCACCCTCCTTTGGTGTAACTGGCCAGTCAGAGGTCAGAGGGCCGCTCCCGGGCCAAATGACAGGAATGCAGCTGGCCACCAAACCATTTTTTCTACTTTGGCATGATGGCCTAAACATATCTCTTTATTTGCAAATAATTTAATGATTTGAAATATTTCAAACCACACAAAATCATGCCCTCATTGCAGTTGCCTGGAGGTGTCAGGACTCCTTTTAGCTCAATTCATTTATTGTAGGTAATTTTCTGTGTGTTTCCTTTTATCTATCTTCTTTACTGTACGTTTTACAACATGCCAAATCCTGATGCCACTGGCCTGGTCTGTGTTGCTCGACCACACTCACCCACTAAGGAGGAGAGGCCTCGGAGATGAGAGGCCTTTGCAGACCTCAGCTCACCTCTGTTTAAGCATCGGTAGTCCTGGAGTTCTGGCTTCCCAGACGGTTAGGAGTCCTGTGTCCCCGCTGAGCCCTGGCACTCCTGCTGGTCACCGGAGACCCTCACAGGTTTGTCCCACCCTGTCTGTAGCCTCTTCCCTGTGAGTCTCTCCTCCGCCACCCAGCCCAGCCCTGGGGGTGCTCGTGGTGTGGGGGGCAGGCTCCATGGTACTCTCCATTCCTGGCCACTGAGTCTGTGCTAGGACTGCAACCCTGCCTGGACACTCGCCTCCAGGGGCCAGCTCGGTTCCATCTTTATTGGTTCCAGGCACCTGGTTCCAGTGACTCACAGGCCCTGTGCTCCATCTGACTTGCCACATGGGACATGGAGGCTCACGCCATGGGACCTGGCCTGAGACAGGCCTCTTCCAGATCATTCTTTCTGCCTGAAGGGCCCTTAAAACTGCGTCTTCCATTGCTGCTCTGGATGTCTTCTCATATTTTCTCTGTCCCCAGCCTCATGTCTTAATGGTTCTGGGTCTTTTGTTGCAGGCCCTTGTTCCTGTGGAGAGCCCTCAGGGCTAATGTGGTCAGCTTTAGAATAAGCTGAACTCCTGCACATTGCACGTTGAGGCCCCTAAGCCACCTTTGGTGTGCCAGGTTCAGAGTTTAACAGCGGCTGATGAACACATATTTTGAGCATGGTTTGCCAGCATCGCCTGCCAGACAGCAGTTTGGTTTCAGAAGCATCTATTCGTGGGCCAGAGATGGTGTGCAAGCCAGTCACACGTGACTCCCACCTCGGGGCTCTCAGTCCAGCCCTGCCACCTTCAGGCTCTGTATGGGTCTCAAGACCAGAAAATAGAAATTTTGTATAAATGAAAGCAAAGATTATTGAATTCAGTAGTGGCTTGATTGTATGACAGAAAAACTTCCTCATGTACTTTTGTTGCCAACAGTATAAACTTGCAATAAATGTTTCAGGTGGAATGTGTTTTATTAGCTTCATAAATTATCTTAGGGCTTTATTTATAGAATCATTGTCTAAAGGGGTCCCTTAAAATTTTCAGTTATACTTTGCTGCACTTTATTGGGGGAAATAATATGCTAAAGTGGTATTTGGGAATACACGTAAGTTGTGGGGCAAGGACCTCTGTATACAGACATGAGTAACATGGATATACGCTTTGATGTTCAGTCTTTGTGTCATTTTACCACGTTTGTGCATTATAAGTGATGGTCCAAGTAGAAAAGCAGTTAGCCTGGAGGTCATTGAAAAATCAAAGTTTTGGATCATGGTTTGGCCCAAACTTCATTTCAAGTATAATATTGTGTATCTGGGGGGTCTTCTAAGTTCTTTACATGAATTATATAATTTTATCCTTAAAACATCCCTGTGAGGTAGAGACTGTGTGGTCTGTATTGTCCAGGCATGCAGACTGTGACCTAGAGAGGTGACCCAGCTTGCCCAAGCTTGCACAGGTGAGAAAGGTCGCTCTGGGGTTTGAGCTTGGCAGTTTGGTTCAGTTTCACCGTGTTAGCTCCTCCCTTCTTTGGGCCTGAAAGTCCTCATGTCTGAAGTGAGGGAGTTGGGTTGCACAACTTCAGGGGCTCCTTCCAGCCCTGCTGTTGTGGTTCTCAGGGGAGGACGGGCCATTCCTTTATTCATCAAATATTCATCATTATCGAAAAACACCTCAGCGCCCTGGTCCCATGGGGCTCTCACTGGTAGGGGAAGGGGAGAGCCACAGTTAGAAAGGGGCTTCTGGTTCTGATCTTTGGTGACCTCGGCATATGGCAGCTTGAAGCAGGGTTTCAATTCCTAGCCAGAGATTGAAGTCAGGCCGTGGCAGTGAGAGTGCTGAATCCTAGCCACTAGACCACCAGGGACAAGGCCCTGGCCCATCAGCTGAATAGGAATGAATTTCCACATAGAGGCAGAAACTACTGAAATAAGTAAAGTGTTTGTTAGTAGGAAAAAGAGTACATGTGGATAGACACATTGGGTGGGCTCAGAGAGAGAGTAGCACCCCCGTGGTGGTCTGAATCACTTATGTGTGGCATTTCTTCCGGGTTTCCTTTGGCCAGTGATCTTGCTTTGCCTGGTTCTGAGTCTGTATTTGGTTTATCTCAGGTTCTTCCCCTGTGTGCGCACATATGCACTTAAGTTACCTTCTAGTGTCTCTTGGCTCCTGGTTTGGACATGAAGTGCAGAGGAGGCGTGGATGCTAGTTTGTGTGATTACACAGCTCTGACCCCTCAGATTATCAAAGACAAATGGCCCTGCTGGTTCAGCCTGAAAGTTGTGGCGTGGGGCACATCCTCCTCTCTTGACACCCTTCTCTTTACCTGGTGTGTCTGTGTGGAAGGACAGATTTCAGGTGAAAGAAAGAAAACTGACCCCAAAGTGCACTTCTCTCTGCCCCGCCCCCCATGCTCTTGATTCAGTTAAGTCAAAGCAGTTGTTAATTACCTGCTGTGCTAGAGGTGAGGGTACAATGATGTCATGTATTCTGGGCTCTGGAGGTCTTTCCGTGGGTGAGACAGACAAATAGAGAAATAACGACAGCCATGTGACAAACGCTGTACTGGACGGATGCACAGGTTGCCATGGGAGCACAGAGGCAGCGTGTTTAATTGTGGATGGGGTGGGGAGGTTGGGGAAGGTGTCACAGACGCGCCCCCCCCTTTTTTTTGGCTGAAAGGTCGTCAGCATTTGTCAAGTGGGGGGAGTGAGTCACTCTAGGCAGGAGTAGTAGCGTGCACTAAGGCACGGTGACAGGAGCTGTGCGTGCTGAAGATCGTCCTTGTGTTCTGGTGTGTCTGGCTTCCAGGGCATGTGTAGAGGAGCTGGAAAGTAAGGTTGGAAAGATGGTCAGGTCCATGTCAGGAGGAAGGCTCTTACGTGCCCAGCTAACACAAACTACGTGCTGACGGTTTAAAGTAAAGGGATGACATGATATTTATGTTTTAGAAATAACAGTTGACTTGATAGAATAAACTTTCCTTCATCCACCAAAAATTTTTTTAAATGTATAATTAAAGTCTGTTTTTTTTTTTTTTTTTTTTTTTGGGGGACAGGCCTAGCCGCTCCGCGGCATGTGGGATCTTCCCGGACCGGGGCACGAACCCGTGTCCCCTGCGTCGGCAGGCGGACTCTTAACCACTGCGCCACCAGGGAAGCCCTAAAGTCTGTTTTTTTAAAAAAATATTTATTTATTTTATTTTTGGCTGCGTTGGGTCTTCGTTGCTGCGCACGGGCTTTCTCTAGTTGTGGTGAGTGGGGGCTACCCTTCGTTGCGGTGCGCAGGCTTCTCCTTGCAGTGGCTTCTCTTGTTGCGGAGCACGGGCTCTGGGCGCATAAGCTTCAGTAGTTGCAGCACACGGGCTCAGTAGTTGTGGCTCGTGGACTCTAGAGTGCAGGCTCAGTAGTTGTGGCACACGGGCTTAGTTGCTCCGCAGCATGTTGGATCTTCCCGGACCAGGGCTCAAACCTGTGTCCCCTGCATTGGCAGGCAGATTCTTAACAACTGTGCCACCAGGGAAGTCCCACCAAATGTTTTTTGAGAAGCTGTTACATGCAGACGTTCTAGGCCTCAGGAAAATAACAGTAAACAATAAATGCCCTATGTACATTGAGGTGAACTTATAGTCTAGTGAGGAGAGACAATGAGCAAAACAGAAGGTTAATTATGGGATTTATTAAAAGGTGTTAAGTGCTACAGAAAAATAAAGCAAAGAATGTAGATAGGGAGTCTTGGACACAGGTAATAAGGGGTACGTTTTTAGTCAGGGTGCTTTGTTATACTTGAATATAAAGAAAAATTACTTTGTTTTGTATTTTTTCAATGAATTTTTCAGTGTGTGTTTTAGAACTCAGATTCTATCCACATTTGTCTCTTTTTCACGTCCATTCTTCTTGCTGTTTTATAACCATGTTTACAGAAAAAGTATTGGGAAGACTTCCTCTACTGGCTGTAAAATAGAATTAGACCCTGACTCTGTGTCTGCTTTGTGTGTTTGCTCCTTCCAGTGATGTGGACAGTATGACAGGTTGGAGTCTGGAGATAAGAAAGCGGAACTGTGTTCGAAGGAGGAGTTTTCAGTCTGGACAAGCTATTCTGTCTGCATTAAGGACAGAACAGGATGGAAAGGGCTTGCTTCAGTGGGAGCATCGAGGCTGGAGTGAGGACAGACGTGTGTTGTCTACACAGGAGTGGGTGGTCATGCTTCCACACTTAGGGGGTCACTGGGAACTGCTCTGGTGACCAGTTCAGCTGATCGGGGCTCAGCCATAGCAGCAGTGAGTGGGTCCCTGGAGTTGGGCATAGAGGTGTTTGAGGCCCGTCCTGTCACCAGGAGGCCAGCAGGGAAGCCGGGTGAAGATGGAGCGTGGTGACAGCCTGGGATGGGATACAGATCCAAGAGGGCAGTCGGCGGGAGGAGATTTGAGACCAGATGACCAAGAGTAGCAGGATGCCCAGAGCTCTGGGTCCTGGGTGTCAAGTCACACCACCCGTGGAACAGGACCCTGCTGGTGTGCCGTCGGGAGAGGTGAGCAGAAAGTCAGGTGGGCTGTTAATTTCAGAAGGTAAGAATGTTACCAGCACGTGCTCTCCACTGGGGAGGGCAGGTTTAAGACCCTGGTCCTGATTATTAGTCAGATTGTTCTGAAGTCTCCTACATCTTCTACCAGAAGCAGTCTCTCTGGTTACTGGGGAGACGGGCAGAGGGGTTCCAGAAATTCTAGGTTGGCCCACGGTGCTGTAAAGAAAAGTTCTTTATGAAAGACCTCAGATGAGCATGTTCAGGGCACAAAAGTCTTGTCCTTGTGAATGTGGGAGTCTAACCTGGGCTAAATCATCAGACATAGACCGTTTTCTCCAGTAAAGCAGTGAGCATGGGGAGGGGAGGTGGAGTGCAGGGCCAGAGGGAGCCTCTTCCCTCTAACGTGTGGCATTCAGGGAGTATAGCAATGGCTTCCCACCCACACTGATCCCTGACTTGGAGTTTGTTTAGTTATGGAAACCAAAGGCCATTATTTTCAGTATTTGAAGGTCTCCCTTGGGGGACGAAGGGACAGCTCTGTCTACCAACATCCCTGAGGGCTGTGTGTGGTGGGGGAGCTTGGGGACTTGGCTGGGTGGGGCGCCATCAAGAACATGCAGCCGTCAGCTTCTC
Source organism: Neophocaena asiaeorientalis asiaeorientalis (assembly GCF_003031525.2). Taxonomy (NCBI): domain Eukaryota; kingdom Metazoa; phylum Chordata; class Mammalia; order Artiodactyla; family Phocoenidae; genus Neophocaena; species Neophocaena asiaeorientalis. The sequence continues at coordinate 5,707,079 of NW_020175053.1, forward strand.
CTGGGGGACAGGAGGGCTGAATAAGGCCTGAAGTAGGAAGTTTATCTGAGGGGACAAAGAAGGGCTTCTAAGGAACCAGTAGGGGAAATAAGACAAAACGGGGCAGGAGAGTTCTCCTCGCAGTAGAGCGCCATGCTGTCCATCAGAAAGCACGAGGATACCACCACACACCTTCAGGTGGCAGGGAACACAGGGGTTCATGCAGCACTTGGGCAGCCAGGTCTGATTCTGTGGAGTTCTCCAAAGGTGGACGTTTTCAAGAAGGGAAATTCGTAAAGGGCGAATTTGATGGCAGCTGGAGAACCCAAGGCAGCCAGCCACGGGAGGCTCAAGGCAAGAAGGTGAGGCGGTTTTCACCCAAATAGTAAAAATAGCTAGGTGGGGTCACCTTGAGGACGACTCAGGGTCAGCAATGCTATGAATCCTAAACACCTGCCTTGCTCCCCGGCCCCCGAGCCTGTTTGTGGCAATTAAAAGCAAGACATGCGGGGGGGGGGGGG
>NW_020175053.1:5707642-5747653 GCF_003031525.2 Neophocaena asiaeorientalis asiaeorientalis
CGGTGCCCACTCCCAACTCTCTCTCAGAATGCTGGCAGCTGTGTGTGAGGGGCTGCTGCTTCCTGGGTAGACAGGCCAGTGCTTCAGCCAGAACACATGGGTTGCCCTGAGAGGGAACTCTGTGATTTAGGAATTAAGCCAGAGGACGGGGAAGGGACAGATGGGAAAAAGCCTAAACGTTTATGACATTGACAACTAGAGAGAGATTGTTTCCATCAATGAAGACCACAGGTAATTAAAGATCTATTTTGGCTAATAATTTTAACTAACCCTTTGCTTTAAAAATTCTCGTGTAATTTGCTAATGATAGATTTGAATTTTATTTTCATCTTTTTGTCTTCTTTCTACCTCATTTTTCATATGTGTACACACACACACAACACACACACACACACACACATACACACACACACCCCTCCCTATTGAGGATATATGTGCAGAGAAAACTTTTCTCACTCAAAGGGATAGCAGTAGTAAATTGTGGTTCCCGGAAGAACTTCCCGACAAGCTTTTACTTCTGCTCATTGATTTATTTAATGAATACTTATTGAATGCTTACTGTATACCAGGCCCTGTTCAGACTCTGGGAATTCATCAGTAAAACCAGGCAGACAAAAATCCCTACCTGCCCTCATGTTCTAGTGGGAAAAAAAGGTAAGAAATGTTATGCATGTCATTAGATGTAATGTTAGATGGAAATAGAGAGCCGTGGAGAAAAATCCAGCAGGAAAGCAGGATAGGAAGGGCCAGGAGTAGGGGTGGGGTCTTGGGGAGGGGATCCAACTTTAAACAGAGTGGTCAGAGAAGAGCCCACAGAGATGTGACGTCTGAGCGTGGGCCTGATGGAAGTGAGAGAGTTATTAGCATAGCAGATTCCTCAGGAGAGAGTGTTCCAGGCAGAGGAACAGCGAGCCTGAGTGAGCCGGGTGTGTTCAAGGGACAGCGAGGAGGCCCATGTACCCAGGGCCAACTCGGGGACAGGAGAGGCCAGGGAGTGGATAGGGCCTGTTGATGGGAGGTTGTGTGGGGTTCATTGTAGGGACCCTGGTTTTCCCTCTGAGTGAAATAGAAGAAGCCATTTGAGAGTTTTGAGCAGAGTAGTCCTGGGTCCCCTCTTGGGACCAGACTCTGGTGGGAAGGATACAGGGAGCAGCTGGGGGGCTGGTCAGGAGACTGTCGGGGTCATCCAGATGAGCAGTGATGGCCCTTAGACCAGGGTGACTGTAGTGAGATGGTGGGAAGGAGCCGGTTTCCAGACATATTTTGAAGGTGAAGCTAATAGGATTTCTTACTGGATTAGAGAAAGGAAAGAGTCACAGGTGACTGCACTGTTGTTCCCTGAGCAGCTGGGAGGATGTGTTCTCGAGACATGGGGGGTTGTGAGCAGAGCCAGCTGGCACGGGAAGATGGTGCTTTGGGCTAGGCTGTGGTGAGTTCAGGTGTGTTACACCACCTGGAGATGCCAACAGGTGACATGTGGTCATCGGCATGGAGAGCCTGGATGGCTTGAGACCACAGGGCCTGGGTGTATGGCAAAGAAAAGAGGGCAGCAAATCAGGGAGGGAGGGGGATAGGTGAGGGGGGAACGTGTCTTTGGACCCACCAAGCACTTGGTTCCGGGCGGTAGGAGTGGCTGGCTGTCAAAGGCGGGTCTAGTGAGATGCGGCCTGCATGGCTGCACTGGAGTTAATGACATGGAGGTCATTTCGTGGCCTGGAGAAACAGTTTTGGCGCAGTGGTGGGGGGTATGCAGTGATGGGGCCAAAGCCTGCACAGCTACAGGCTTGAGCCTTGGGAGTGGAGACATGGAGAGTGGGGCCCAAAGCATTTTTATTTTAAAGATGGGGGAGGTTATAGGATGTTTGTAAAGCTGATGCGAAAGATCTGCTAGAGGTGGTATTGATACTCAGTGTGTAACCAAATGTCCAGAACTCAGAAACTTTGAAAGCACCTGTTATTTGGATAATCATTAGAATAATCAAGAGTGGGCAACAGAAGTACCAAAGGGCTCAAGTAGAATTTCATTCTTTAAAATTTCTTTCTTAAAATTCTGTTGAATCATGGATCCTAAGAACTGAAAGGACTTTTAGAATGTAAGGCAGTAGGTAGCTTTCAGATTTTTTAGCTGGGGGATGCTGTTTTCCAGTGGAATCTCACGGAAAGCTACCCTGCACACAGATTTAGCAATCCTGCAGGGACTCCTCACTGACCCTGCAACCCACCTCCTGCTGGAGACCCTGAGTCTTCAAGGGGTCCCTGGGGCTGTCCGGGAAAGATGCAGAACTACTGCTTTAATCCAGGTACCACATTTACCAGGAAGGAGTTTAGAGGTTAGGATTCTTATTCTTGCCTGGGGATAAACACAATATTTAGTTTAAGAGCTGGAGGAGAAGCCAGTTTCCTGAGTCTTAGGAAAATGGACTGTCTATTCTGTCCTTGGCACCTGTGGCCATGCTCCTCGCTAGAGCGGTGCAGGACTCTTGAGTGAAAGAATGAATGAAAGAGTGGCTTGAGGGGAAGAGTCCCGAGGCTCAGCGGTTTCAGTACCTGAGAATCTATGCCACCCTTTCACCCCTGTGGTTCCCCCTTGGGGTCCAACTTTGTGCCGTAAACACCTGTGCATCCATCTAGGTGGTCCTGCAGTGTGGTCCTTACGGCCGTGCACCTCAAACGTGTATGTCACTGGACAGCTTAGAACTCTTGTTGCTGCTCCGTGGAGCTGTATTGAGCAGGGTGTGCAGGGTTAGTCTTTACAGGTGTGCACTAAATGCTCAGGGCTGTGCGGTTACATCCTGTTCAGAGGCCTTTACTTAAAGCCTGTAGATGGAGCACTGGGCCTGCTCCTCAGCAGGGTGTCCAGGGCGCTCCATGACCGCACATCTGGCCCTCAGCCTTACTTCCACATTGTGGGCTGTGGCTCTATGGGACTGGCCCCCCGCCCCCCAGAGCTCCCCCAGCAGGTCCTCAGGCGGGAACTGCCAGCTGGTGTGTGTGCTGTTACTGCTGCTCTGCCCGTGGGGGTGTCCCACATGTGCTTTGTGCTGAAATGTGACTGAGATAGTGGGGCTGGAGCTGTCTGGATTTCTGTTTGGATGATGTCATGGGGAGTTAGGTACTTCATTATGGTGGATTTAGAGTTCTACAAATATTTGGTTTTCACAGAGACTTCCCTCCTTAAAATAGGCTTTTTATTTTCCTGATTATAAAATCATACATAAAACTCACAAGGAACTACAAATTACTAATGATCCCAGCACCCAGAGGTATCATTGTTTGTATTTTGCTCAGCGTCTTTTCAAAGTATTTTCCCATGTGCGTTGCATATATTGATACACCTTTTTGTTCTGCAGAGTATTTTAAGGTGTTCCTTACCTGCTTCCAGTACTGTTCTAAAAAGCTAATTGAGAACCCCTTTTCGCATTTTATATACAGAAAAGCGCAGAATTCATTCATTCAATGCCTTTAAACATAGAAAAGAAATAGTGCTATTTGCCAGTTCAACTCCTAGAGGACTTTTACTGACTTTTAAAATACCTGATCGTGCTTTGATGAAAGTTGGGTAAGTTTTTCAAACTGCTCTAAAGGATAATTTTAAGACTGGAAGTCTAAAGCCAAAGTACCTTGGACTTTTAAAGGCATATTTTTCACTCATGGTTGTTAGAGAATTTTAGACCCATTAAAAATGTTTTCAGCACCGTCTTTCCAGCACCATAGTGAGAGCGATAAGCCACATCATAAAATGGATTGAGTTTAAAAAAATTTTATTACTACCTTTGATGGGAGATTCTTCTCTGTTAATCTTACTATATGGGCAAATGTCCTTTTATCATGTCACAGTCATCTTTCTGGAGGATAACTATGGTTTCAATAGCACCACTTAAGATATGACTTTTATTAAGTGCTTGTTAATTTAATTCATTACATAGAATGTAAACCTTCAAATTAAATTCTCCTTTGTTTCAAATTTATGACCGGCAAAGTCAGCACCGTCTTTGAGTGAGGGGAGCACATTGTTAGTGATGCGCAGTCTTTATGTTTGGCCTTCGGTGTGCCGCTCAGGTCACCGTGTGATGCCAGGTGAGGCACCCACAGTGTCTCAGACGTCTTTCCTCAGACGTGCGTGGAGATCAGTGTTGATGTTATGTGAGATACTGAGTCTCTTACGGGTTACTCAAAATGTATTCCTTGTGTTGAAAAATGTTGCAGAAGAACATGCATTTATCATCCATCTGCCTTTCACATGCTGTCAAAAGCTGACATTTGAGATGAATAGCCCTAAGGATTAACTTTTCATTTCTGAAGAGTCTCGAATCTTTATCTTCATAATTTGCTAAATAGCTACTTTCTGGACCCTGTCATTCTGGCTCCTTCAATAGAAACCAGTCTAATATTCCAGCCTCACAGGAGGTCACACAGGAAAGAACAATCTGAGGAGCACTTTTCCCTTTTTGGACAAAGTTGGTGTCAAGGTTACCTCGGTGTTGTTGTACAGCACCCTGTAATAAGAAGAGTGACTGATCCTCTCAGGTCTGAGAAGCAGGAGAAAGTCTGTTTCCGACTGACTGCAGCGCCTCCTGCTGTGGGCCAGTGAGCGCTCGCCACCGGTCCTCTGGTCTCCACCGGTCCGCGGCAGCCCCTTTGCTTGGAGCTGGGTTTAGTGACTGGTCACTAGAGCTCTCTACGGTCACAGGTTTCCTCTGTCCCCTGCATTTCTAGGTTTGTGGTTTTTGTCTTTTACTCACTGTTTTCATTTCTGTGCAACTTTGCTTTTATGGTAGATAATCTTGTGCCTTGCAGGGGAGTAGGCAGTGTATGAATAAATCAATAAAAGTATTGTCATCGCAATAGTAGGAAACTTATATTGGTTGTGGTAAAATTATTTGTGCTAATTTTAGAACCTTATTAATCCTTCACTTATAGGTCCCTAGCAGCTAAGTTTAGTCTCTGTTATCTACAATGTAAGTATATTAAGAAGGCCCCATTACTAAGAGCAAGCTCTAGATTTAACATCAGAAATGTTGGAGCCAGAATCATTCCCAGTTTTCTGGTGTGTGAGTGACGGACATGTGAGCTGAGTGAGCCCATGGTGCTGTATGAACTCTCACAGAAATAGCTGCCGTGGACCGCTTTGCCTGTTCACAAAAGAGGCTGATTCTACGGCTGTGATGCAGTGCTTTGTGACTGAGGTCATATCTGTGAAAACTAAGGCTTTAAAAAGGGCATAGGAAAAATTGAGTACAAGTTTTTGTTGCCCTTTCCCCCAGCTTTATAGAGATGTGATTGACGCACAACATTGTGTAAGTTTAAGGTGGACAACGTGATTTGACACACGTGTATATTGCAAAATGAAGACCACAGTGGTTAGCTGACACCTGCATCATGTCACCTAATGACTATTTCTTTTTTGTGGTGAGAACATTTAAGATTTATTCTTAGCAACTTTCAAGTACCTGTTTTTTGCCTTTTAACTAATAGAATGTTGACTCTACCAAGTGGATTAACTTTGGCCTCTGAGATGCACATTTGTTCTCCTGCAAGTCAAGATTGAGTATTTACCCCTGTCCAAGTTTAGTTTTAGAATATTCAAATTGTTAAGCTACTGGTCCTTAAAAATTTTTTTTAATACAGTTTTTTTTTGTGTGTGTAAAAGTTTGGAATTCACAGACCAATCTAGGATATTCCATTTCTTTCCTGCTTTCAGGGCTCTTAAAATTGCTTGTATTTTCAAAGGTAATAAAATTCAAAGTAACAAAGGAAATTCTCTTAATCATTCTTTTCCTTTCTCCTTTTTCACATGGTATGCTCCAAATGGTTAGTACTAGTTTGTACCTAATAAGAATGACATTTAGGACAAAAAGTGTTTTTTCCCCAAATTCGGTAGAAATTGTGGGTGTTAAGTTCCATTACAGGAGGTTTGTTCCCTGACTTTGGGTGAGTCAGGAATTCTCTCATCTGTGACCTGAGAGGGCAGTCCACTGTGTCTCTAGGGCCTTCTCAGCACTAGAATTTTATGAATCTGTGACAATTCAAAGTCACTGAAATTCATCAGAAGCTTTATGTAGGAGTGTAGAGAAGCTAAAGAATTCTCCAAATTTGGAGAAAATTCTGTATTACTAAAAGCAAATAAAGTGATCCTAAAATCTGTTGCTGATTCTAGATTTTTAAAAATAAAAAATAGAGAATTATGGCAGAAGGGAATGCCATTTTCTTTACCTAAAAATCCCTGACTTTAAAGAAGAGGAATTATTTAAATATTACAAATTTTAAAATTAAATATATAGCTCTTGCAGGAAAAGCTGGTTCCTGGTTGTTGATTCTATATTCTGTTCCAATATTATACATCTGAAATCACCATGAATTTGTAACCAAAATGTTTCTGATGTTAACAGTCTTTGATTTCCTTCAACTTCTTGCTTAGCAGGAATACTCAACAAGCTCCACAAAGAATGGACAAAATAAAAGAAAACATTTGGAAAAATTCTTCTGTCTTCTTTCTCTGACTTGTTTTATTTCATTGAGGATGACTCCTGGCTCTATAGTGTGTCAAAATGTAGTTTGCGGGTCATACCTGTAGTCCCAAAGTTTCTGAAATATCCCATTGACAGTACAAAGTTATAGCAACCAGGCCCTATATCCAGGAGTCATCAAAATACCTGCCCATTTTAAGATAATAGGTGTTTTTTTTTTTAAGTAAATTAGCAAATACCAACTAAACATTCCAATACTAGCTATACAATACTATTAGCTAGAGTGAGGGCTTCATATGAATGAGTTCTCTGCTTCTCACGAGGCAGTGGCTTTTCTTGGCTGCCCATCAGAATCAGTCTAAGGATCCCTAGGAACCACCCACTATCCAGGCCACTTCACGCCAGGGAGCGCAGTGGTCCAGGCTGGTGTTGAAAGATCAGCCCAGGGATTCCATAGGCGGCCATGGTTAGAGCCTCTCATTTGGGGTTTTTAGTTTGTTTGAACTATCATAATAACCTAGTTACTAGGGACCACCCCTAATGTCTGAACACACTGGGCTTTGGGGTGGAAAGTGTGGTAGAGATGATCTTGCAGGGTGAGTCAGGACTGAGTTGGAAGCCTGCCTCGATCAATACGATTAGGTTACCTTGGACAGGCATTTGACTCTGGTCTGCAGTTTCATTCCAGCTTTAGCATTAATCTTTAACACTTAATAACATTATAGCAGATTTCTAGATATATCAAGAAGCCGAAGTTGGTGCAAAATTTCAATTCAGTTGTTTTGATTCAAGTGGCCATGAGATGGAGAGATTTTTAGTTTGATATTCAGCTAATGACTCACCACTGAGAAGATTTAGATATTATGAAATTGAAATTCAGTGGGTTGATGTTGGTATTTCCATTATCTAAGAACTAAAAGCTTTCTAAGCACATCAGTAGCACAAGCCTTTTTAATGCATTCTGAGTAATGTTAAGCCTACTTAAGATAAACTGTTTTGAGAACTTTGTTACATACATGTCATCCTCATTACAAATGAATTTTGCACATTCATGAAAACAGATTTGGAAACTGAGAGGCAGCAATTAGAGAGCCTAAGACCAGAGGTGGTGGATCTGGACACACGTCTGCATTTTCCCATTTATTCGCAGTTTAATTATAGGCAGGTCACTTAATCTGAGTCTTAATTTCCTCATCTGTAAAATGGGAATAATAGTATCTACCCTAATAATTTCACAGGGTTCTTATGAGGCTCAAATGAGGTCATATGTTTATTCAACAAACAGGTGACTCACCAAGGGCCCATTCCTCGCTGGGCAGCGGTCTCACTGTGAGGGACACAAAGAAGGAAAATCGGTCCTCGGAAGGAGTGAGCACATGTGTTAGTTGGTGCTCACATTTACAAAAGTTTGTGTTGTAGTCCTTTGAAGAGGGCTTGCTCTTTCATCTCTGTGTTTCTGTGTCTCTGGGCCTGGCAGTGAACATAGAAGGAGCTAAAATACTGGTTGTATGAATAACTGAATCACATAATTCATTTCCTTGAAAATATTTTGTAACTCTAGACAGGGTCTCCTTTAAACAAGCTGAGATCAGAGTGAACTGTGGATGTGGTTTCGTTTCTGCGCTCGTTTAAAGTTCCACACGAACTTGAACGTGGGAGTTTAACCTGGGATCCTTTCAAACCGTAGCGGTGCTTAACTTTTTACTTGGAGTTCGATTCAGTTTAGGTTAGTGTTCCCTTCTTTCCAATCACTGTTTCAACAACATCAGGAGTACTGTTTTTGGCTAATGTCCTTTTCATGTTGGGTAGTAATCCAAGCTCCAGTATTTCTTTTGGAAAGGAAGATAAATTCTTTCCTTGACATCCATTTTCTCCATTAAGTTAAAAAAAAAAAAAGTCACTTCATCAATGTAATTTCAAGCAGCTGGATTTGAGTCTGTGCCGCTTATGGCAGCAGAGTTGGGCTTCAGCAGAGCTCCTGACATGTGGCCTGGTTCACAGTCAGCACATGGAGTTTTCACCTGGACGTTGCGGCCAGTCACCAGCTGTGGATGTGCATTTGGGGGGTGTTCACGTGTGGGTCTGAACTAGGTCAGGGCTTTGGTTGTTGTCTCTTTCTAGACTCTGTTAGGAAGATGTGAACACAGAGAATTATGATGGCACTTTCATACTGGGTTGCAGAAATACTGAGGATTTAAGTTGTCTCTTTACTGCAGATAAGGGGTTCTCTTTGCAGTCCCTCTGTGTCGTTAGCATAATGGGTGGAGGTCTTGTGTGCTGATGTCTAGCCTTTTATTATTTATTTGAATAATGGAATTTTAGAGTGGAAAGGACCTGCCACCCATGTTCTAGACAGACAAAACCAAGGAGAAATGAAGAGGCTGTGATGGTCAGTGTCAGTGGGGGTCCTGGTCTCTTTCTGTGGGGTTTTTTCTACTGGCTGCTCACTGAGTGGGATGTCCTGTGTGAATCCCACCAGCTTCTGTGGGTGCTCCTAGGGAAAAGCTCTTGGTCAGAATTAGGGTGATAGTCGATGTAAGATATACATAGATGTTTATGCGCCCATGTGTATGTAATTTCCTTTATCCTTAACTGCTTAAATTTATAGTAATGTGTTAAGTTTGCAAATTTATTTTGTCTTATAAAAGTAAATTCTATTTTCAAATACTGATTTGCACAGGTTGCAGACATCCCATGCTCAGTGAAGCCTACAGGCATTGGGTTGGGCTCCATCCTGTTCTTTAAGTCACTTACGGGGCCCTTGGTACGGATGCTTCTCAGCAGAGGGCACATGTTGTGTTCCCATGTTTTATGTTATAAAGTCAGTGCTGCCCCTGCCTGGTAATAAACCTGGTTCTTCTTAGTCATGAGATGAACGAACACCAGTGAGGTTAAATGTTTTGCCCAGAGCCTCACAACATCCAGTGACAAGTTGGAAATAAAACGTATGAGCCTCCTTTTGTCCAGCCTGAGCTCCTGAGTCCTGCTGCCACCCGGGCTGCTGCTGCACTAGCTCCCTCATCCTTGGTGGCGGGGAAAACCGCCAAGGATTTTTTCAAGCAAAGGAAGAGTCCCATAGTCATGACTTGCTGGGCACATCATGTTACTATTTTGTGGGTCAGAGGCGTGGGGTGAGTGAGGTATGGCAGGCCTCGAGTGCCCCTGAGCTCTTACCGAAAGAGTCTGTGTCTGCGTTCTGCTCCCTGGGCTCTCCAGGTAGACTGAGTGCCCAGACCATCACGGCACACAGATAGGGAAGGAGAAGTAGCAGCTGAAGAGCATCAGGCTGGCATTGACAACTGCATGCTTTATATTGTGCTTTTTCAGAGTGCAAATTCACCTGCACCAGCGGGCAATGCTTGTATCTTGGTTCACTGGTCTGTAACCAACAGAACGACTGTGGGGACAACAGTGATGAAGAAAACTGTCTCCTGGTGACTGAACATCCACCTCCGGGCATCTTCAGCTGTAAGTCCCTCCCGCTCACCTTGGTATCATTCAGTTGGTTGTGTTTGGGGATGGTTAGGAGGCAGTGACCTTGGGAAGTGGGAAGGATGTTGTTTTTTGGTTAAGAGAAGAGGTTTGTGTTTTCAAAAAGGGAATGTTTTCTTTTAGGATAGAAATATGGTGTGTCTGAGAGTCAGAAGTTTCTTCCACTTTGAGCGGCCTGTGTTTTGGTAGAGGCTTTCTACTGCTTATCTAGAAGCAGTGACTGATCCCAAGAAATAATATATTGACTTAGTATTCTTCATACTGGTTTTGTAGAATTTTTTAGAGTAATTTAAAACAATAATTTAAAAATAATTTTAAATAAGCAAAGAAAGGTACATAGAGGGTCCACAATTAAACTAGTAATTAAAATAAGAAACTAGAAAAAGTTTATATGGGACTTTTAAAAAAGGTTGCGATGATGTGTTTTTCTATTTGATATTGGATGGAAAGCAACCTGAGTGAGATGTTTCCCTGTGTGAATTCCCAGACTGAGGCTGTGAGCATTTCTTGAACTGGAAGAAGGTGAAATCCGAGTACAAAGTTCATTCATTTTTGATCTCATGGCTTTTATGAAGCGGAAGGAGCAAGAAGGTGGTTTGGAAACACTGCCGAACTTGTCTTAGGGAAAACTTCTCGTAGGGAAGTGGCTTGTTGCCTCCTGTGTTTCCTGGGCTGAAGGAAGCGGGTTGCGGTCACGGATGTTTTACAGCACTGACCCTCGTCAGGGGTCTTCCCACTGAGATCATCTCAGGAAATGTGTGACTTCTCTCCCCACTTTTATGACATTATTGTGAGAAGTTATATTTGTTTTTATTTACAGATTCTAAATTTTTGTTCTAGAGATCAGACTATGTAATACTGATCCTATAATGTGAAATGGGAGGGGATTTTAAAAGAGAAGCAGTTTTCTCTATTCCCACTGTGTTTTTATGTTGGGGGAAAGCTGTGAGTTTTAAGCCTGCTACTTATTCCTGCTAAATCGGGAGTCTAATTGTGCTGTCATTTCTGTTGTGTCAGTTTGCATTTTCTTATATTGAGCCTTCTTGTAGAGTCCCATCTCGATACTTTGAGAAGATAGTTTAAGGTGAGCTGTGTGCTTTCTTGGTGTTTAGTCCATATGCTTCCTCTGGCGATGTTTTCTGCAGTAGCCTTTGTGGTCGTCAACACTGTAATTTGCTCAGTATGCCTGCCTCGACCCAGGGGAGGAAGGGACCCCTCAGTGAGCCATGCCTGCCGTGGCCCCGTCCGGCAGCTCTGAGCCTCATCTGCATGGAGGGCGTGAGGATTAAGTGGGATGGTCCACAGGAAGCACTTAGAGTCTGGTTGGTACCGAGCACTTGATACAGGCCAGTCAGCCTCAAGCCGGGGTCTTAGAAGGAGAAAAGCAGAGTGGAGGCAACATCTCACTTGTGTTCTCTAGACTTGAGTAACGTACACACTTACACAACAGCTGGTGGGTAGGACATCAGGACCCTGCGTGGGGTCTCGCCTGGTCGGAGCTCCTGTGAAAAGCAGGCAGGACGCACCTCTGGCCTCTGCCCAGGGGCACTTCCCGGAGGTGTTTCCCCTTCACGTAGGTCCTGCCACTGCTGCAGTCCTGCGGTGTCCCTTCCTCCCAGCCTCTTCCCCTTTCTCATCAGTATTTCCTGGTTTATAAAGCGGATTTCCAGATATCTTTTCCATTCATTTTTTAAAATGTGAACACTTTAATTTTGCTTAGAAGCCAGGTGAAGCAGTTACATCTGTAAATGGCTCAGCATTGCCCAGGGAGCTCTGAGAGTTTGTATAGTTGATTTACAATGTTGTGTTAATATCTGCTGTACAGTAAAGTGATTCAGTTGTACATATATATATCCTTTTCCATTATGGTTTCTCGTTTCTCACAGGATATTGAATATAGTTCCCTGTGCTGTACAGTAGGACCTTGTTGTTTATTTTTTTTATATATAGTAGTTTGTATCCTAATAGAGGAATCTTAAGATCCTGTTGGCAAGCTATTGGTCCCTAGTGTTCAGATGTAACTAGGCTTGTGCCCTTGTAGCCAAAATGGGAGGCTGTTTACAATATGCTGTCTTTTAAGAAGATTGGAAAGTCAGGGGAGACAATGACAAAGGGCAGGATGAGGGCTGTGGCTTCAGGTTAACCTGGGTTCTAGTTCTAGCTTAAGGAAGCACCTGAACCCCTTTAAGGCTTAGTTTCTCACTCTGCAAAATGAGAATAATTTCTGCCATATAAGGTTGCTATGAGGATTTACATGAAATAACAGACATGAAGAGTGCGGTCTGCATCATCGTCTCATTGCTGTCTTCATCCCTGCTTGCCGTGTGGGACATCTTTGGGAGGGGACCTCCGTGACTGCTGCCGTCTGTCTGCACGGCAGAGCCTCCTTCAGGTGGAGCATGGGTTCCAGGCATCCACAGGCGAGTTCATCCTCAGAGGTTCTGGGCATTTCCCACTTCCTCTGCCCCTGCAGAAGGCCTACTGGGGAGCCGCCAGCTGAAGGGGGTTTGCTGGGCCTGGCCCACAGTCCTCGCTCCCCTGCTGGCTCAGGGGCCTCTCATCACATATGGGTTTGCTGTGGCTGCTCTTTCCTCTGTGCTGCTGGAGGGTGATTGGGTACCGAATGACTGTACTCTCCTTCCCTTGGTCTGCCAGGCAAGAGCACAGAGCAAAGGCTGTTTTACTTCCCCTCAGCTGCCCGGCAGGGCTTGGATGCTCTCCACTTGGGAGGGGGTCTGCAGGGCCCACCAGCCTGCGGCTGCAGCAGGCGTACCTCTGTTGGGGGCGCCACTTCTTCCCTGCCTTGGGAACTTGGAATATTACAGGACTTCTTGTCTACAGACTAATGCATTCTAAGAAAACAAAGAGTGCTTTCTCCTTATTCCTGTCTAAGAACAAGAGTCATTTACTTGATCTGCTTTGTACCCAAGTAAGGGAAACATTCAGTGTTCTACTCTTTGATCGCACTTAGGTTCAAGCAGGGTGGAATCAGTTTTCTGCCTGTGTTGTTGGCTGTGGGCATGCGCCCTGGCTCAGGTGTCTTGGTCCTCTCTCTCATTTCATATTTGCTAAAATTTAGAATGAATTAAGGTTAGAAAGAAAATGTCACTGTCATTTGTGAAGGCAGCAGTGCTAATGATAACAGAAGCCCTTATAGTAGCTGTAAGAAACTTTTCCTTCCTGAGTGGTCTCACTGCTTCTCTGCCTTGCTGATCCATGGCCTGACGTGAGGTCCTGGTTCAGTGGGCCCCAAGGCCCTGCACAGATGTGGGGACGGGGCTGTGCCAAGTGTTTCACAGGGAAGGCGTCTTGCTGGTTCATCTTTTTACAGAAGAGGGAAATGCTGTGGCCAGCTTTTCCCATGTCTTTTCTGTTCCTCCATCAAAACATTGTACTTCTGAGGGACTTCCCTGGTATCACGTACAGTGTACAGAGACATCCACACAGCGAGTCACTGAACATCAATGTAGGGGGCACGGGTTCGAGCCCTGGTCTGGGAAGATCCCCCATGCCGCGGAGCAGCTAAGCCCGTGTGCCACAACTGCTGAGCCTGTGCTCTAGAGCCTGCGAGCCACAACTACTGAAGCCCACGCACCCAGAGCCCATGCTGTGCAACAAGAGAAGCCACCTCAATGAGAAGGAGTGTCTTTTGGGGAACTGAAAGACACTCGTACAAAGACGACTCAACATGAACACAGGCTACCAAGCCGAGTGGTCCCAGCAATTCGTGGTCCAGGAGTCCACAGAGGACCGTTCTGCTGGGACGTGGTCATGGTGGCTTCGCAGAGGAGGCGTGCTGGGTGTCAGGGCCAAGGACGGTGGAGTGTGGGTGAGCGAGGCCTTGGCGGGTGGCTGGAGGCAGAGAGCGAGCCAGTCACGCCACACCTCCTGCCCTTGTCACTGAAGGAACGGACCTTGGGTCCCCAGCTGCACAGCCTGCCTGTCGCCTGTGATGCTGGCCCTCCTCACTGGGCTTTGGCTCCGCAAACCCACTATTCTTTGAAGCCCCTGTGCCACATCTTGGTGGCGGGAGCAGTTTCTCTGGCTTCTGAGAAGCAGGCATTGAGCAGCCTTGAAGGAACCATGTGCTTTGAAGGCATTGGCAAGAGCAGGCCTTCCTCAGTCACTGCTCAGGAGTCATGCCCTGGAGCTGGTGAGCACAGAGGGGTCCCTGCGACAGCTTCACCTCCAGTGAATGAGGGGGTCTGACATGGTGGGGGCGGTGGGAGGAGAGGGTGGCACTCTCACCGTTACTGGTGGCTCTTTGCTTCTTTCTTCATTGGTGGCCTAGTAAACGTAATCTCAAAGTCAGATGAGCTGATGCTAATAAAGTTCCCCGATTCAGCCAGGATTTTAACTTCAGGACTTTTCAGAAGGAAACTGTTTTTTTGCCCAGGGCTGTTTAGGGTAATAACTACCAAATAAGATAAATTCAGCACATTAAAATCTGAGCTGAGTGTCTTTCTTCCCAAACCAGCTCTCCAGCTCTTCCCACCTTCATCAGTTTTTTCCAAAGGGACTGGCACTCTCCTTGTCACCGAGCTGTGCTCCCCTGTGCCCCATGTCTGGCTGTCTGCTCCCCGCTTCCCCAGGACTTTATTCCTTCACCCACTCACTCAGCTTTGTCAAGATAGAGTCGACACACAGCACTGTGAGTTCAAGGTGTCAGCATGACATCTTGAGTCGCGTGCAGTGTACAGAGACATCCACACAGCGAGTCGCTGAACATCAGCACTGTGTATTTGGGACCATGTTCGTAACCATGTAGAAACCTATTCACAACCAGGCTTCACAGAGACTGGACCTTTATTTTTTGTTTATTTCATTAACGATAATTCTCTAATAACATTCATATTCCTCCAGCTGTCCTATAAATTGTTTTGTTATGTTTATAGTTGTTTAAAGCAGGATCCAAAGGGGCCCTAAGCGTTGTTCCATGATGCTGTGCTGTCCCCTGAGGAGTGTTTCCTATCTGGGCCGCGCGCGCGCACACACACACACACACACACACACACATACACACACACACACACACACACACACACACACACACACACACACCTCCGCAGCCACCGCCTTGATCTGGGTGGAAGGTCTGGACTGTCTGGTGGCAGTGTCTTACGCTCCAGATTGTGCCCCGCTTCCCCGGGACGTGTGCTCACCACCTCTCAGGCTTCCTGTCTGTCAATGGTCGGGTCTCCAAGTTTGGGGAGGCTCAGGTGTGAATGAAGGCACTCTGAGGTCCTGCTGTCCACATCGGGGGGCTCGTTCTGTTATGTGATTATCGTCAGTCATTGGGGGGTTGCAAAGCAGTCATGACCTAATTCTGCCCTTTTTTCTCCATTTACTAGTAGGGATACTTCTATAAAGAGAAACTCCCATTTACTATGTGATTACCAGGAAGTAGATCTCATATTGCATCAGTTTTCTTAATAACGAGAAGGTTCCCTCTAGCGCTTCAGAGGTGATCAGTGTCATTCTGAACGGATGAATTAAAATGTCTAGTTGTGTACATGGAACCTTTTTAGGAACAACCTCTGCTGCACTTGGGTGTGACCAGCTCCCAGGTTTTGTCACTGAGTCCGAGCTCGCTCTGCTCACCACATGACAGGCCAGTAAATTGGGAGACGAGGTGTTGAGGCAAGGAATACGACTTTATTCGGACAGCCGGCAGACAGAGAAGATGACAGACTAGTGTGTCCGAAAAACCATCTTATCGGGGTTTGGATGCCTGTTTCTTTCATAGAACAGAGAGGGGGAGGAGATGAGGAAGTAAAGTAAAAAGGCTGTAAGTTTTGCAAATATCTCCTGGAATGGCCAGCCTTGGGGAGGGGATGTGTTAATTTCTTCTTTCTTGCAGCCATCCACAGGTGGACAGGGTCCGAATACTTCGCTGAACAAAGGCACTTTGGTTTAACATTCAGGCAGAGGGCCAGGGTTCCCTGAGGCAGGCCACTATGTATAGACAGTATCCTTTTTTTTTTTTTAACATCTTTATTAGAGTATAATTGCTTTACAATGATGTGTTAGTTTCTGCTTTATAACAAAGTGAATCAGCTATACATATACATATATCCCCCCATATCTCTTCCCTCTTGCATCTCCCTCCCTCGCACCCTCCCTATCCCACCCCTCTAGGTGGTCACAAAGCACCGAGCTGATCTCCTTGTCCTATGCGGCTGCTTCCCACTAGCTATCTATTTTACGTTTGGTAGTATATATATGTCCATGCCACTCTCTCACTTTGTCCCAGCTTACCCTTCCCGCTCCCTATGTCCTCAAGTCCATTCTCTAGTAGGTCTGCTAGACAGTATCCTCTTAGTGAACAAAAGCAGCGGGCAGCAAAGGTTAAAGTAAAAGAAACAGATCCAAGATGGAGTCAGGATTGGCTCCTCCCTGTTACAATTTTATCTAGGATTCTGTGATTCTCAGTGGCCTGTTTAACTTGAAGGAAGTGAGACTCCAGGAGTGCAGAGTCCTGTTCCCCAGCACCAGGGGTCTCACCAGCCGCTCTGTCACCTCCCCTGGCTGATCCTTCCTTCTCCTCCAGGCCCCTCACCTTCACCTTCCTCCCTCTGACTTCCCCAAGTGCCTTCTGACCGCCCTGTGCCTCTGAGCCCACTGCCCGCTGCTGCATCAGCCTCGCAGACCCAAGGGCAGCGTGGCCTCTGTTAGGGAGGGCCCGAGCAGCCCTCAGGTCCTTGCCATTCCTGGGTGGAGCCCTCCCCTGCCCTCCCCTGCGCTTGCCCTGGCCAGGCCTTCCCTGTCCCTTTCCCTCCCGGAGCAGCTCAGCTCGCCCCCACCCGCCCTCTCCAGCCCCTTCTTACTCACCACTGCTCTCCCCTGGCTGCTTTTGCTGGGTTGCTTGTTCACGGCCAGATCCCATGGATTTTTTTTTTTTTCTTCCCATTTCTTCTCTTTCTGGCCTTTTCTCCATAGTCGGTAAGGTTTATCATCCCCTCTTTGAGATTCTCCGTTCCCTTGGGGTCCAGGTCTCCCTGGACAAGTTCAGCTGCTCCTTCTCTGTGGCGGCTCCTCTGTCCGCCAGGTTCCAGCCTGGTCCTTGCCCTTGTCTGTGGAATTCTAGACACCACTTGGCATCAAAGCCACGCCCGTATTCTTATCTCCAGCTCAGATGAAGTATCCAACTCTGCTCGTAAGGCTTCTCCCAAACCTCCAACTCCTGAGCATTCAAAGCTGAACCAGTTATTTCTTCCTCCACCCCCAGACCAGACAGTCCTTTCGGTATTTTCTGTCTTAGTGTTTTGCCAGTTACATCAGGTTGGTCACTTTCCTGATTGGTCCCTATCCCTTACCAGAAATAATTTCTCCTGCATGGAACCCTACACCATCTTGTGTCCCTCTTAAGGTGTTGACTCTTCTGCTTCATCATCACATGTGGACAAGAATGATTTCAAGTGTTAAGCTCTTTGAAGACAGGGGCTGTGCTCACATCTTTGGAAGCCCTGACACTCCTAATGAAGCATAGACTGTACATGTCGGCACTTGAAAAGGATCTGTTGAATTGAATTGAAAACCATTTATCCTTCCTCTGTTACTTCCCAGCAAGCTGTCAGCATGGCCCTTAGTTGAACAGTGACTACAAGGGTTTCAGCTGTAGCCTTAGTGCCTCCCATAGTGTGTGGCATATGTGGTATACGTTGCATGGCATATATAGTATACAGTGTGTGGTGTATACAATATACAGTGAGTGGCCCTATAAATACGTGCTGAGTGAATGGATGAATGTGATTTTTTTTTTTTTACTTTATGTTTTTTCAGTTGGCTATATATCTATCTTTAAACAGCTTTTGTGGAATAATTGACACACAGGAAAGTGCACATATTTAGCAATTACAATTTGGTAAGTTTTACATAGGAATATACCCATGAAACCCATCACAAATTAACCATGGTGTGTCCATCTGCCCAACATGTTTGTTACTCTCCTGTGGTCCCTTCCTGTCTTAGCTCCCTGTCTGCACCCCAGGCGACCACTGATGGATTGGTGTCTTTATAGATTGGCTTGTATTTTCTAGAGTTTATATAACTGGAATCATAATGTGCACACTCTTCTCTTTGGCTTCTTTCATCCAGCATAATTATTTTGATTTTCCTCTGTGTCATATGCATCAATAGTTTAGAGATTATGTAGAATTGCTATTATTTCTTCTTCAAATATTTTATAAAATACACCATTGAAGCCATCTGGGCTTAGGGTTTTCTTTGTACAAATGCTTTTAACTGCAAGTTTAATTTCTATATTAGCTATAGGGCTCTGTTCCTATTTGATAAGCTTTTTAAAAATTAAAGAAATTTTTTTATGCAAGTATAGTTGGTTTACAATATTGTGTTAGTTTCAGGTGTACAGCATAGTGAATCAGTATTTTTGCAGATTATTGAATGTGATTATTTTTGAAAACTCAAGTCGGACCGGAGGATGAAAAAAAACTTGTGTTTTGCGTGGCCTAGTGCCCTGCAAGTAGACCTGGAGGGTGAGAATACTTATTCAGCCCTGGCAGCCTGCGTGATAGGACACAGAGAGAGGGGACGTAAGGTCTGTTCCCCAAATTGTCTGTCATTACGGTGTATGTTGGTTACTGCCAACACCCAAACTCACTGGAGTATGTCCCTACTCTAGTTGGGGTTCATTCTGTGGCCAGCAGTGTGGCAGGATGCCCTGTGCTCTACTGGGGTCTCGGTTTCCCAGTGCAGAGCCCCTGGGAGACAAGCCCTCCTGGGGCACAGGAAGGGCTGGTTTGTGCAGGGCCCAGAGGTGACTTGACTAGATTAGGTGCACGTGTGCTGGCACGTGTGGGTGTGCTGCTTGTCGCATCAGTGACCTGGTCAGTCTACCAGCGCAGGTCCCGGTTCCTGCCAGTGTGTCCCTGGGACCGGCTTTGTACTGCTGCTGGCTGTGCTGTAAACAGCCCTGCAAACGGTGCTGGGCCTGCAGTTTGTTCCAACTAGAAAATCCAAGATGAGTTACAGTCTGCAGTCCCCACTCACTGATTGTGGCTTTAGGCAAGTTGCTTAACCTCCTTATACCTTGATTTTTCTCCTTTGTGAAACAAAGACAATAATAGTATTGGTATCTCCCTCAAAGGATTGTTCTAAGGATTTAGTAAAATAGTTTAGGTAAAGCAGTTAGAATAATGCCTTGCACGTAGTAAGTTGCAGGCACCATGTCTCTCCACCCAAAAATACTTAAATGTGTATTTCCTAAGAAAAAGACATTCTCTTCCATAACCATAGTGTAGTTACCAAAGCCCAGAAAATGTAACGTTGACACAGTACTGCTTTCTGACAGACAGTCCCCATTAAACTCTTGCTGTTGCCCTCAATCTTGTCTTTCGAAGTAGTTCGTGTTTCTCAGCAAAGGCCCCGTGGAAGAGTAGCCCAAATGCTGCTGCGGAGGGCGCTGTGCTGGGCCAGCCCTCCACTCCCTCCTCATCTTAAATGTTGACAGCCGGGCGCCAGGACGCACCAGCCGGGGCTTCACCCGCTGCTGCTTCCCACTCATCTCATCACCACTTACCAAAAGCAAAGCAGCAACATAGCTGTACTTCTCTGATGATTAGCGGTGCAAGGAATTTATCTGAAGGCCTGTGGCTTCTTAGGATGGGGATGAGGTGGGTAGAGAGCTGCCATTTGCTGAGTGCCGGCTGTTTACATGCATCATGTAATTTATCTCAAAACCTAGAAATCTAGAAAGGTTGCCTAGGGAACAGTGCTCAGAGAGGTTAAGTAATTTATTCAGGGTCACCCAGCTAGAACATGTTGAAGCGAGGAACTTAATTCAGGCTGTGGTTTTTGTTTGTTTGTTTTTGCGTCTAGGTGTTTGTTTTTTGTTTTTTTCATGATATTTTTTTAGTAGGATAAGGATGTACGCATCAGTTTTTAAAGGTTTGTAGGGTGGAGATCAAACAAACAATGTATTATTATGAAGGCCCATAGAAGTGAGGGCTCCAAGAGCAATTGTTTATATGGCAGTTTTTAATTGATATATAGACAATGGTAATCTTCATTTCATCCTGGATTTTCAAGTAGATTCCAAAATATTAACCCAAGATCCCTACTGTATCAGGGATCATTGGTTTTGTTGAGTTCCTTCAGGTTTCCTCTACAGATTGTTGGAGTAATTAATCCCTTCTTCAGTTCCGCCCGGCTGTGTCCTATATATATATGACCTGCAGGAAGTCAGTTCCCCTTTCCATTTTCCTTTCTGATCAGGAGGGTGGAAATGTGAACACGGGAGCTGGTGGGATCCAGTGAACAGGGTGCCTCCATTTCTGCCACTGCTTTACTCCCCTTCACCTGCTGTGAGCACAGAGCCCCCCCCCCCCGCCTTGGTCAGACGTGGACTGTTAGCCCTGTACCCCTGATGCACCGCTGGGTCTTGTGAGCTCTGTGGCCCCTCCAGATGCCCTCAGTGGATCACACTCTGATGTGGCCTCCACAGGGAGGGTGGGATGGTCTCCCAGTGCGTTGTGTTGCCCCAGGGCAGGGATGTTGGTGGGGTGGCTCCTGCCTTGGTCAAGGCCAGTAGTAGAGGCCGCTCTGCTTGAACCAAGCTGTTCTGCACAGCAGTGTGTGTTCTTTTGACAGGGCTGCCCACCCCTTTTTCAACTTAAAAAAGGAATCCATGGCAAAACAATTACTGGCTTGTGTGTAAATGACCCAGGATGGCATTTAAACAAGGTCAGGGTGCAGCAGCTACCCCGCTGCCCACAGAGGGGCAGGCTCACCCTCCTCCTTCATGCCAGAAGGGCCCCTCCCTGCCCGCCCCTTTGGTTTGTGCCTCTGTTTCTCCAAGACGGTTTTCTGTCAATTAAAATCTTGTAAGAACTTGGAAGGCAACTCTGCCTTTTCAAATAAACAAAGGCAGAGAACAAATGGGAGGGAGTTTCAGTAAACCCTAGGCTTCCTTTCCTCCTGCTGTGACACTAAATTTACTGGATAAAAACTACCTCTTAGATTTACATTTTGATTCTGTTACTGCTTTCATGTGTACGGGGCTGTCCCACTTCAGATGAAATTTATCCACTTCTTTAAATATTTAGTAGTCTAGCGTGGATGTTAATGAAAGTCTGGCAGTGCTATTTTGAGAACTGCAACAATGATAGTAATTTTCAGTGTCAGATTCCTGCTTTGCAAAGGGAGAGCGGGCGGGAGGCGCGGCTTCAGTTCTAATAGAGTTTGCCGTCCACAGGCCTGCCAGACAGATGGGTCATGAATACTGTCTAGACGGCCCTGCCTGAGCGGAGCCCGGTCTCTGAGGACACGCACTGAGACGCCGGCTTAAGTAACGGGAAAGTCAGGGCAGGCCCTCGTGTAATCAGACAGAAATCAATGCGAGTCTGCTTCCTGGGGGAGGGGGATGCAGTGTCGGGGGAGAGAAGAGGCCCTCTCTTTCGGATCAGTTTTCGTACAAACTCAACTAATATCAGGCATTAGAGAGAGCGTGAAGGGAGAGGTGTAAGTGGATGGTGCTGTTGATTTAGACTGCACTCCGCCCCTGCAGGATGCTGAGTGATCTCACCCAGACACGCCCTGCCCTGAACGATGGGACACAGACGAGGGACCGGATCAGTCGTGTGTGTTGCTGAGCCTGGTGCTGCTCCGGTTGACACTGTGTGTCCTGACTCTTCATTTCCAGGGTTTAGCCTCTTAATTAGGGAGGGTTTTAGAGACTCACCTGGCATGCTTTCTTTTCTGATGAATCTCTGAGAACGTTCCAGAGCTGGCTCTTTTGACCGGCCACTCTGCTAATGGTGCTGGAGGCAGGGAGGTGGAGCCCTCGTGAGCACCCACTTGGCTGCACCCTGGGACACAGCACCTTCCGATGGTCGCTTTGCTCAGTGTTTCCCCAGTGCTAGGAGTGGGATTTATGTGACATAAGTAGTGACTTTCTACCCACGAAAACTCACAGTCTGAATGGGGTGGGGGCGGGGTGGGTCTGTGCTCTCAGGATGAAGTTATGGGGGGAGGGGCACTGACAGGCAGAGCAGATGCAGCTCAGCTGGGAGGGGCCTTGTTGTTGGACTCCATGTCCTTAGTCATGTATTTGCCGCAGAAAAATTACCCAGGAGGGTCTGCAGTAAAGCTTGGAAGGGACCCTCTTTGAGGAACTGCAGAAATAGAACTGAGATTCAGTCATCACAGCATGTGTCCTGTCCTGCAGAAGGTACCCCCCCACCCCCACCCTGCCCCGGAGGCCCAACCACGGAATCAGCCACCTGGCTTGCAGCTCTTTTAGTTACGTCTCAGAGCAGATGCCATCGTAGGCTTTTGGTTTGGAAAAAACTCCCAGCAACCTAAGTTTCGCAATAATCATTTTTTCACTCCTTCATCCATTCTTGTCATGTCCCAAGAGCTAACAGCAGCGGGAAAGCTAGGTGGTCTTTGCTTCGTCCTGCCTGGAAAGAAAAAGGAAATCAAAGGTGAAAACTAATCATGAAGCACACGATCCCTGGAAAAGAAGGAATGAGCTCTTGTGTTCAGGAGCTGGAGCCACAGGCAGCAAGCGAGCCGACCTCCCAGAGTGGCTCTTAGAAGTGTCTTCTGGGTCGTCCCGAAGGCATAGCCATCTCTCAGAGATGCTTCGCCCTTCCCTGAATCTCTTGCCTGCCATCCCGTCAGCTACATGTAGGGCATAAATTCTCCCCGTTTTGGACAAGCTGCAAGGAGCACTCATCGTGGCATCTGGGTGCCATGCAGGGTGTGATGCCAGCTGACAACAGCCTGGGTGTCTGGAGAGTGAACCGCAACACCTCTTGGTTCTGTTCACGTCATCAGAGGAGCAGAACGTTGTCTGCCCGTGTCAGGGGCCCCCGAGATTTCCTGGGGGGACTTGGCTGGAACAGTGAGGTGTGGTTCCCCTCTTTGGGAAGAGGCCCCACCCTCACATTGGCAGAACCTGTTTCCGAAGGGATACCTGGGCGTGTTGCCTCCTTATCTTTATCCCTTCATCTTCACTGGGGCTTCTGGGCTTCCTTTATTCACTTATTCTAAAAAATGGGAGAAAAAGGAACTTGAACTAACCTCTAACCCTTTTCTCCTTAGATCCCTGGGGGAACCCAGGTGTTGTTCCTGGGAACATGCTCAGACTGGCAGTCTCTCCAGCCATCAGGGTTGGAAGCAGGCTGCTCTCCCTGTCTTGGGAGGTGCGGGCGGCTGAGCCAGGCAAGGACAGTGATATACCTTCTGCGACTTGATTCAGGTCCATGTCTGTGACTTGATATAGTTTCCACAGAAGGACAACCAAGAAAATGCAGCCCCTTCCTGTTATGTATGCTTGGAAGATAGAAATTCCGAGTGTCGTCTGCTTCTTGCGGAGGGAACTTGCATGAATCCAAGTTCTTAAAGGCCAGTCTGACCTTAAAAAATGGAGAGGGTTTTAAAGATGTCCCAGGGCACCTGCAACCCCACAAGGCCGCAGGAGCAATGGCTGCTGCCTCCTCAGTCCCTTGTGGCTCTGCATTCGTTCTCGTGTCAGGACATTTAACCTGGAGTAACAGGGACTGATGGACAGTGCAGGTAGCTTCTCCCAGAAAAACCAGGTGCCCGGACTAATTTTCAGAACAGGACAGGGGGCTGGAGAGTGCTCTAGAGAAAATGTGTTTGGGGTGGTTACTCATAGAAAATGGTACCCTAAGTAGTAGCAACACATCCTTTTGCAGGGTGTATTTCGTGGAGAGTATTTTTGTGAGTGTTGAGCATGTGATGGGCACAGGATGCAGAGTATGGGGGTGTGCAGGGGTACAGGATGTGATCTCCATCTAGTGGTAAACTGGTGCCCTTGAGAAGATCCATAGAGGTTTGGGGCAATTTCTCCAGTGCCAAGTGTGGGACAGCACTGGTGTGTGGGTGCACAAGGCAGACCCATCGTGGGTGGGGGCCTTGGAGAACTCTCTTTCCTGAGCAGCCTGGCATGTGGGGGAATGGTCACAAAAAGCCAGCTTGCTTGGAGGTCAGGGCTGATTTTAAGGAGCATTACTAGAAAGGTAGATTGGGGCCAGATTACAGAAAGCCAGGATGTCGGGCCAAGTAGTTTTTATTCTCTATTATGTAGGAAGTCATTGAAGGGTTTTGAGTAGGAGAGTGAGGCTGTGAGACAAGGCAGTTATACCCATGCAGGTCCTGAGAGAGCACCTAGCTCTGAGCCCCACCTTATAGGCAAGGGAACCTTATAGACGGAGAACAGAGGGGGAGCCCCTGGAAGGACCCTGCCTTGTCCACAGAGCAGGTGGCCTTCAGGTGAACTCGAAGTTGCCATCTGAGACACTACAGGGAAGGTAAAGAGGGGAGGGGTCTGGCTTTTCAACAGGTTTTGAAGAGTCTTATTGCTGTGATATGATTATGTAAAAAAAGAAAAAAAAGAGTTTGAAGGAATGGGTGTGAAATCACATCAGGAGTTGAATAGATATATAGTCAGAGCTGCACCAGCTAGGAGGGGTCCCCCCGCAGCCCGACCCCATTCGGGGGTCTCACTGCTGGGGAGTGAGGGAGGGGAGTGTGGTTATTTCAGGGCAGAGGCCGTGGAGTGGAGTCACTGGAGGGTGATCCAGCCTCCGAGGGGAGAGGCCTGATCCTGGGAGACTCGGGCAGACGCTTAGCTCATGGGCTGGGGGGACGAGCGGAGCCACCAGGGAGCTGGGGTCTGGGGTCTGCGGTTACCAGTCAGCCAGGGCTGGGAGTTGAAGAAACACAGTCAGAACAGTCAAAAGTCATGGTTGTACTTTGCAGCTTGCTTTAAATTTTTTAAAACATCAGCCTTATTGAGGTATAGTTGACAAAATTGTAAGATGTTTAACGTGTACATTGTGATGATTTGATATACGTATACATTGTGAAAGGATTCCCGACACCTAGTAAATTATCACATCTATCACCTCACATATTTACCGCTTTTTGTCCCCTTTTTTTTTTTTTTGGTGAGAATATTTAAGTTCTACTCTTAGCAAAAATTTCATTTGTACAACAGTGTTGCCACCTGTAGTCACCGTGTTGTACGGTAGGTCCTCAGATCTTGTTCATCTTACAGCCGGATGTCTGTTTCCTTTACCAGTTAGTTCCTCCCTGTTCCCCTCCTAACTCCTGGGGTGTGTGTGTGCACACGCATGTGTGTGAGCACGCATGTGTGTGAGCGTGTGTCACAGGGTTTTATTGTGTGTGAATGTTAACATTTGAATAACGGCAGGGGCCGTTACACGGTCCAGTTCTTTTCCCTTTGGAAACAAGTGATGGACTTTGTTTCACTGCTGCCGTGTGTTCAAGTGCCCACATCGTAGAGGTAAGGAGGCCTGGGAGTTGTTGCAGTGTGACACGGTATCATGGTGTTACTTGGGAACTTTGGGTGTGACGTTTGCAAGGGGAAGGACCCTTAACGATATTTTTTTTGGAGGCCCAGCACTGAAACTTGTTTTTATCGTGGATGACAATAGATTTGTGCATTGCTCCTGTCACACGAGTGGCTTAGAATCAGAGTCAGAGGCTCTGTCTGCTACTCTGGGCAGTGATCTTGGTTCGTTACCACCTTGGGCCTGGGTTTTCTCCACCTGGGCAGGGAAAACGATTGTGATCCCTGGAGTCCCCGTGGCTCAAAAAAGCACCTGAATCAGTGACTTTATGTCTGTTATTAACTTGAATGAGGTAAATATTGGACACAACATTTATCCAGAAGAGGTGTTTCTTTGTAAATCATGTGATTATTTTCAGGTGTTTGCTGGAAGTCACCAGGCAGACAGCATTTCCTGGTGTCACACGAGTGCCTCCCTGTGCCCCTCACTCTGGCCGTCGTCACCAGGTCTGCCTTTCCCACTGTGACCCCTTTCATCACTTGCCAGCCCCTGCCCACAGTGTTCTTGTGTAATCTGTTCACGGGGGACAGTTAGGACGCAGTGTGTGAATCCAGTCTGGCACCTAGCTGCACACTGGCGGAGATGGAAATCTGTGATCACAGCAGTGAAATACGCTCAAGCCGCGAGGGCTCGGGGCTGCTGTGGCTCGAATGGGGCCGAGCAGGAGGGCGCCACTCCCGCCCCGCGTTGGGTGGTGGGTTCTGTTTACGTGGTGGTGGTCTCTGAAAGGGACCGCCCAGCTCCTTGATGAGCTGTGCTGCCTTTCTGGAACTGCGGAGACAGAAGAGCCTCTTAGTACGACTGTTGGGGCTGAAGGCAGTTGATGGGGAGGAGAGATGTTTGCAGTGGCCACAGGAGGTGGCCTTTTGACCAAATAGATCAGATTCTGTCCTGTTCGTGGTTGATGTTTCTCTAGATGACATGTTGATCTGAGTTCTAGAAAGAGGTTCTAAATGTGTCACTTAAATGCGCAAAAGAATTCCAGTATACCAAGTTTAAAGGGATGATTTAAATGCCGTACAGTAAATTAAATATTTTGAATTTCTGCCTTGCAGTTTTGTCCTGGCTCATATTAACCAATGACTCCATTCTGTTCATAATCTTGAACACCAAGATGCACCCTCCCCTTTTTGCTTGCTTTCACTTTGCAGTAGTCAGTCAGGTGAAAGACACCCGAGTGAGTGGGCGACAGCCAGGGCTTGTCTGCTGAGATCGCTGGGTCTGTCCAAATTGGAGGATGGCTGTTTCTGCGGGGAGGGTGCAGGAGCCCACCTGGCCCTCCCCAGAGCTCACCTGAGCCTCAGGGCCTGGCACCTGGCAGCGGTGAGGTGGGCAGGGTGCCATGTGCATGGCATTTAGGGCTCGGGCATACCTGCTGGGGAGTGAGGAAGCCCTGCTTTCGTACAGCAGCCCTGAGGCCACAGCTACAGTCACGATCACCTGTGGGTCACTCATCCATTCATCAGGTATTCCTCTTGGTGCACTTTGCTGGGTCCCCAAGGCACACACAGGGCATGGAAACTTGCAGGTATCCCGTCAGTGTTCAGTGAGTGGGTTCATGTGCACCCGTCACTGTGCTGGGCGATCCAGGTTCTGTTAGACTTGGTGGTCCTCACCTGCAGAGGATAGAAAGTAGACTGATGCTGGGTTACCTGTACACACACACACACAGACACACACAGACACACACAGACACACACACACACACACACACACACACCACCAGAGCGGAGCCGGGCGGAGGACCCTTCAGCTGCAGGACCCGGGTTTCTATCCGAGCAGGATGCAGGCAGAGAGCCTGGAGTCTCCCACCTTTTCGAGGGCCCATGCAAATATCGGAAACAGGGAAAAAATGATACTGCCCCACGAAAGGAGAAGAAAGCTGCAAAATGGAAATGAACACATGTAACGAAAGGTCACAGGACTCAACAGCACATCAACTAGTCAACCCCAGCCACCGTCTCCCATGGGATGTGGTGTGGCCCCCGAAGGTGCTGGCGTGGCCCTGGGCAGCCTGCAGTGCCACCTGCTCCCTAGGGAGGAGCTGCCCAGCCCCTCTGGGCGGGCATCCAGGCTTCTGCACAGCTCCACCTGCCCAGGAAGGTGTCCTGGGTCCCAGCACCCAGCCCGGCCCAGGCACACATCAGGGGGTGGGAGAAGGTGCCCCTTCACCTGAAGAGCAGGGACAGAAAGGGGCCACTGCCAGCCTGGGTCTGTGCTGGGAGCCAGCTCTTCTGGAGCATCTCTCTACAGAGAGCCCCACCTGGAGTCAGGTCACTACTGTAGTTGAGGAAACTTTTTATAGGGCTCTACTGTGTGTGGGAAACTCATCGTGGATCCTGGTCAGAGCCCAGGCACCCCTTCTCCAGGCTCTCCTCACACATCTTCCCAGTGTTTTGGGAGGATGTTTTGCTACAACATGTCTAGTTTTCTGCTTCCTACCTTCCTGCACCAGAGTTAAACTTCGAAACACACATATATTCCCTCATCTTTTTCCTCTTCCCTCTCTCCCATCTGACTCTCCCCTCCACTTCTCTCTCTCCTTCTTTTCTTCTTTTTATCTTAAATGGGATAGTGATATCTGCCATCTGCACTTTGGGCTGTTTCAAACGAAATGTGTAAGGAGGGCTTCAGCAGAGGCGTCAGGGCACAGGGGTAAGGGGAGATGCCCAGAGGGTCTGCGGCCCTGTATCAGTGCTCCTCAACCTCCAGGGAAGGAAGTCGGCCCCAGGAGGCCCTGCGCCCAGCCTGCCCTGTCCATGGCCTCTGTCCTTTTAGGATCTTCTCAGACACTGTCAGTCAATAAATACTGAGAAGTGAGGTGTGGTCTGAGATGAACATGGCTGCAAAGCGCAGCAGGGAGGTGGTCCAGGAGGCCAGGCAGACTGGGTGCTGGTGGCTTTTCAGGGGCAGAGCGGGGACAGTAAGGATGTGGCCAGAAGTACAGAGACCCCAAGCAAAGCCCCATCCAGGAACTCCTGTCCATTGAAGGAGCCAGAGGGCTCAGACCTTTTGGTGAACAGTTCGCTGCCGAGACTGGAGGAGGGCAAAGGTGCTCTCTGGAGGGAGATCCTGGGGGATCTGTGTGGAGGTGGGCTGCCCTGAGGGCCTCCCTGGTTCTTGGGGGGCAGCTGACAGGCAAGTGCAGCCCTTTGGCGGCAGCCCGAGGGTGACTTGCTGCCCTCAGGCCTGTCGCCTGTCAGAATCTCTGAAGTGATTGATGGTCCCCTGCAGACAGCAGTTTCCAGATTCAGTGCCGTGTGTGCTTATTGGGGAGGGCTGACCTCTTCCTGGACCTGCATGGGCAGGACAGACTCTCGGGCCCTCCTTTCCCCAGGCCTCTATTTGGTCTCCGAAGAGAACGCCTTTCTCTTCCTTCATCTATGGAAGGGCACAGCCTGCCAGGCCCCGCCGTCCAGTTGTTGGCACCATCCCCCAGCCTGGGTCTGGAAGAGCCAGGCAGCCAGCAGCCGCGGGACTGAGGACGAACAGGATGTACTCCCTTTCTTGCCTGTGAACAAGCAGCTCTGTTCTGTTGTTTTATTTTATATTCAAACAGGCTTAAAAACACTTCTTGACACTCATCTCCCAAACTGTCATTTTTTTTGAGATAGTTGACGAGCATACGTACACCGTGTCTTCCAGAGACTCTGATTTACACCCTGTGGTGGGCACTCCCAGCACAACTCTGACGCTTGATCCTGACTCGGCACGGTTCCCTGACACTCCTGACGACCACTGGCAGGGAGCTAGGTTTCAGACCATCCTGACAACTGCCCCTCCATCCTGGCGAAACACAGCAGCTAAGGAA
The DNA here is from genome assembly GCF_003031525.2 of Neophocaena asiaeorientalis asiaeorientalis. NCBI lineage: Eukaryota > Metazoa > Chordata > Mammalia > Artiodactyla > Phocoenidae > Neophocaena > Neophocaena asiaeorientalis. The sequence goes on from NW_020175053.1 coordinate 5,736,775, forward strand.
AATGTGCTGCAGAATAAGAGAAAAGGACGCATGATCTCTTTTTTTAAAAATGTGTTTCTCAGCATGTTCTCTGGCATAATTTCTGCATTTGTGGATAGTGCCTCTCAGCCTTTCATGAAATTTCTGCCTCTTACAAATGTGGAAAAAGTAGAGGCTACTTTAAATTATAAAGGCAAGCTTTAATCTAGTCCAAGAAGCTGGGGGAAATAGACTGCTTTTCTTGCTTTCAGCCCCATTTCCCTCCCTAATGTTAAATATGGGTTTTTCTCCCATTTTAGAGGGTTTTCTTTGTAGAATATGAATGAGTTATTTACTGGGTAACAAAAAAACAAGCCTTTTAAGTACAAATGGAGCTTTGGAGATCTCTCAGTTTGAAAGACTGATCTCTGCATAAACACAACTGTTTCTCCATATTGCTGGGAACTCTGCATCCAGCTGTTGGGCCACAACTTTCTATTACGATTTTTATAATATGAAACACTGGCTAATAGCTCAGCAGAGAAGTATTTGGGCACAGTAGCAATAGGGAAGTGTTTACATTGCCTTATCTGTGTTGATGAGCAAAGAATAGTAATTTTCTACAGAGTTGCTCTAATCTGATTAATAAAATTAGGCATTGCATATTTTCATTCCCCTACATTTTTTTGAGCTCATGTCAACCAGTAGCCTCATTTCAATGCTTCGGTTTTCCTTATTAAATGTCTGGTTATACTTGTTGCCTTTTAAGCGCAAAATCTTAACAGCAAGTCTTTCTTTTCTCTGTGTGTAAATGAACGACGTAACCAAGACTGTCTGCCACGGGGATAGTTTGGAGGTCACTGTGCACCTAGGGCCTTCCACTCGGAGTGACCGGCTGTGGAAGGATGGAGCCATTACCTACAGAAGTACCCTTTGGGGCCTTCAGAGCCGGACTGCTTGAGGTGTACATCCCTGTAGATGGGGCCTGTAGATGGGGCGTGTGAAACCCTCCTTCCCTTCAGCCCCACCCCACCCCAGGGTTTTAAGACAAAGCTGGATTAGTGAATTCATGGCCTGACGGGCTACACTCCACATCCCCGTGTGCACCTGTCCCTGGCGTCGGCCTGGCCACGGGGCTCAGAAGTGCAGTTTCCCGTTGCTCATGGCCCATCCTGCCTGCTGTGATGGGAGAGAGGAGAGTGAGCTGGAAGAGGCTGAAAGAAACATTGCTCAGATGCAAAGTCAGATGATTGTCTTCTCTAGGAAGCTCCCTATTAAAAATCTACATGGCTATTGAGAAGTATGCTGCTGTTTTGTAATTGAAGTTAGGCCATGTTTAACCTGTATAATATCTGCTTAAAAACCCTGGATATATTTTCTGTCTATTTCTATGATTTACTTAATTGGCACTCCGTTGCAGCTTCCATGTTAAAATCAGTGTATCAAACAGCATGCCTGCTCTTCATTCTCATGCTATATTTTTCATTTATTCTGAAGGTCAGATGAATATGTTCAAATTCTGTTAGCATGTTGGAGTCAGAAATGAAAAGACGACTTAACTTTTTATAACTTCTAAAAGAATCATTCAGTGTCAGGAAACTAGCCTGTGGGAGTTACGGACAAATGCACAGTCCTGAATATTTTCAGCTATTAAAAATAAGTAAAAGGGATGATAATTAGAAGGGTGGGTTATGATTTTGGAGACCTACTCTTTTATCACTTGATGGATTCTGCATCCTTGTTCTGGTTGTGGAGGGCAGTATTTTGTGCCATTTATGCCCTCACTGGCTCACAACACACAAAACCCACATTATATTTGACATCAGGCTCAGTACCTATTGGTGGAGGACATGGAGCCAAAAGGAAATGGGATTTCCTAATAAGGCTTTTGGCTTGGCAGGGGATTTTTGTGGGAAAGACACTACATTTGTTGAGGCAATTTCTTCCTCTTCACTAAGAGCGTTTTTCTCTATTTCTCAAGCAATGCTGAGTTATGGACATGTTTGTCAACTGTAATGTTGCAAGTTAGATAGCCCTCTCTATCTAAAATCTCAACCTCGTCATGCTCTCTGCCCCCTTTGCTGCTTTATATTCTTTCCTTATCACTTGTACTAATTAACATACTCTGTATTTTACTTATCTTTCTTATTTTGTCCCCTCTCCCAGATGTTGCTCCAGGAGGGTAGATATGTATGTTTAATTTACTGGTGTGAACTACAGTCAGTACTTAGAACAGTGCCAGAGTGTACAGTTAACATGTGTTGAATGAAATAATGATGCTCAGAGCATAGTTTTTATATAGTAATACATCTTTTGAAATTAATTATCTTTTTAAGAAATAATGAAATTGTAGTTCAACATAAAGAAGTCAACCAGTGTAATACACCACATTTTAAAAAATGAAGGAAAAAAACATGCTTATCTCAATAAACAACAAAAAAGGCATTTGACAAAATCCAGCATCCTTTCATAATATAAACACTTAAAAAACAGGTGCAGGAGGGAACTTCCTCAACAAAATAAAGGACGTTTATTAAAACCCACAGCTAACACCATACTCAATGGTGAAAGACTGAAAGCTTTCCCCCTAAGATAAGGAACAAGACAAGGATGCCAGTTTCACCACTACTATTCAGTATCGTACTGGAAATTCTAGTCAGAGCACTTAGATAAGAAAAAGAAATAATAATCATTCAAATTACAAAGAAGGAACTAAAACGATCCCGATTTGCAGATGACACGATCCTATTGTAGAAAATCCCAAAGAATCTGCACAAAAGGTACTAGAGCTAATAAACAAATTCAGCAAAGTTGCAGGGAAGAAGATTAACACAGAGGAACCCATTGTTTCTATACGTGCGCAGTGAACAATCTGAAAGGAAATTAAGAAAGTAATTTTATTTAAAATAGCATCTAAAAGAAGAAAATAACTAGAAATAAATTCAACCAAGGAGGAAAGACTTGTACAGTGAAACCTATGAAACACTGCAGACAGAAATTTAAAGAAGCCTTAAGTAAATGGAAAGACATCATCACATATTCATGGGCAGGAAGACTTAATATTGCTAAGATGTCAGTACTACCCAAAACGATCCACAAATTCAGTGTAACCCCTACCAAAATTCCAGCAGCCTTTTTTCCCCGCAGAAATGCAAAAGCTGATCCTCAAATTTGTACAGAATTGTAAGGGGTCCTAAATAACCAAAATAATCTTGAAAAGGAACAAAGTCAGAGGACTCACACTTCCCAATTTCAAAATTTATAAAGCTACAGTAATCAAAACAGTGTGGTACTGGTATAAGGATAGACATAAATTCTATTCTCAGTGGAATAGCATTGAGAGTCTGGAAATGTATACCCATACATCTATGGCCAACTGATTTTTGACAAGGTTTCAAGTCCATTCAATGGGGAAAGAATAGTCTTTTTAACAAATGGTGCTGGGACAACTGAATTTCCACATGCCAGAGAATGAAGTTGGAACCCTACCTCATGCCAGATGCAAAAATTATCCTAATAAGAGTTAAAACCACAAAACTCTTAAATGAAAAGATAGAGGGAAATCTTCATGATCTCGGATTTGGCAGTGAATTCTTAGATATGATACCAAAAGCATGAGCAGCAAAAGAAAAAATAAATTGGTCTTCATCAAAATTAAAAACGTGTGCATCTAAAGACATTATCAAGAAAGTGAAAAGACATCCTACAGAATGGGAGAAAATATTTGTAACTCATATATCTGATAAGGGCTTACTATCCAGAATATATAGAGAACTACTAAAACTTAACAAAAAGAAAACCCAATTTAAAAATGGGCATAGGACAGCAAAGAAATGATAAACAAAATGAAAAGACAGCGTACTGAATGGGAAAAAATATTTACTAATGGTATATCTGATAAGGGGTTAATATCCAAATGTCCAATATAAAGAACTCATATAATTCAGTAGCAAAAAACCCAAATAATCCCATTTTAAAAATGGGCAAATGACCTGAACAGACATTTTTTCAAAGAAGATATACAAATGGCCAACAAGTACATGAAAAGATGCTCAGCATCACTAATCATAAAGGAAATGCAAATCCAAACCACAGTATCACCTCACAGCTGTCAGAATGGCTATCATCAAAAAGACAAGAGATAACAAATGCTGACGAAGATGTGGAGAAAAGGAAACCCTTGTGCACTGTTGGTGGGAATGTAAGTTGGTCCAGTTTCTATGGAAAACAGTATGAAGATTCCTCGAACAAAGGGAAATAGAACTACCATATGATCCAACAATTCCACTTCTGGGAATATATCTGAAGGAAATGAAAACACTGTGTCAAGGAGATATCTGTACTCCATGTTTATTGGCATTATTTATAGTAGTCAAGACATGGAAACAGGGGCTTCCCTGGTGGTGCAGTGGTTGAGAATCCGCCTGCCAATGCAGGGGACACGGGTTCGAGCCCTGGCCCGGGAAGATCCCACGTGCTGCGGAGCAACTAAGCCCGCGTGCCACAACTACTGAGCCCACGTGCCTAGAGCCCGTGCTCCTCAGCAGTAGAAGCCACTGCAGTGAGAAGCCCATGCACTGCAACGAAGAGCAGCCCGTACTCTCCACAACTAGAGAGAGCCTGCGCGCAGCGACGAAGACCCAACACAGCCCCCAAAAAAAAAAAAGTCATGGAAACAACCTAAGTGTCTATCAACGGATGAATGGATAAAGATAATGGGGGTGTGTGTGAGTGTGTGTGTGTGTGTCTGGAATATTATTCAGCCACAAAAAGAAGGAAATCCTGCCGTTTGCAAAAAGATGGATGGATCTTGAGGGCATTATGCTAAGTGAAATAAGTCAGACAGAGAAAGACAAATACTGTATGATTTCACTTATATGTGGAATCTAAAAAAGAAAGAAAGAAAAACCCCTCAACATAGAAACAGAGATCAGACTTGTGGTTACCAGAAGCAGAGGGTGGGTGGGGGAATGAGAGGGAGGTGGTCAAAAGGTGCAAACTTCCATTTATCAGGTAAATAAGATCAAGGAATGTAATGTACAACACGACTGTACTTAACACTGCTCTATGGTTTATATGAGAGTCGTTAGGAGTGTATCCTAAGAGTTCTCATCACAAGGAGAAAAACCATTTTCTTTTCCTGTTTTTGTCTGTGTAAGATGACAGATGTTGGGCTTCCCTGGTGGCTCAGTGGCTGAGAGTCCGCCTACCGATGCAGGGGGCACAGGTTCGTGCCCCGGTCCGGGAAGATCCCACATGCCGCGGAGCAGCTGGGCCCGTGAGCCATGGCTGCTGAGCCTGCACGTCCGGAGCCTGTGCTCTGCAACGAGAGAGGCCACAACAGTGAGAGGCCCACATACCGCAAAAAAAAAAAAAAAAAGTACAGTTGCTGTGGAAAACTTTGACAGTTCCTCAAAAGCTAAATGTAGAACTACCATATAACCCAGGACTTCTACTCCTAGTTATAGACCCCAAAGAGTTGAAAACAGGAACGTGAACACGTATTTGTATACCAGTGTTCATTGTAGCATGATTCACAACAGCCAAAAGCTGGAAACATTCCAAGTGTATATCAACTGATGAATGGATAAATAAAATGGGGTATAAACTGGAATATTACTCAGCCACAGAAAGGAATGACATTCTGATACAGGCAACAATATGGATAATTCTTGAAAAACTTCATGCTAAGTGAAATAAGCCAGGCACAAAAAGACAATTATTGTGTAATTCTGCTTATATGAGATACCTAGAATAGGCAAATTCATAGAGACAGAAAGTAGATTAGAGGTTACCAGGAGCTGGGAGAGGAGAGAGTGGGGACTTGGTTGCAGAGTTTCTGTTTGGGATGCTGGAAAAGATTTGGAAACACATAGTGGTGATGGTGGGACAATAGTGTGAATGTAATTAATACCACTGAATGTATACTTAAAATGGCAAAATTTGTTATATATATTTTATCACAAAAGATAAAAAAACGGAATTATTTGGAATGGAAATAATAACATTGAGTTATATTTCTCCTTCTCCAGTCTGTCTCACAGATCTGGGGATCGAAAGAGATTGAATAATAAACTCCTTCTGCTATGACTGTATTTGACAAGAAAGTAATATTCTGTAGACCCTCTACATCTGAAGGGATGTACCTGAAGACGTTTGCAGATCTCCAAACAGGAGACTGCAGAAATGTTTGTAGAGTCTCCTTCTGTCCAGAGTTGTCAGAGAAATAAGTGTTTCCTGTGTATTTTCTCACCCTCAAGTTTAACGGTCATGTTTCATGAAGAAGTAACATTTTCAGCATTTTGCAAGTGTGTGTAAGGATGGTTAGAGAGTAAAACCGTCAGGTTGAAATGCAGGTCCCAGCCCTCCAGCCACTCCCTCGCCAGCCTGGGGTTTGAGCACAACCCTCACAGCTCACGACTCGGATTCAAGCTGGAGCAAAATGGCCCAGCCTGAGGCCCCTGGGTCGGAAGCTCCACGAAGGATGTGGTCACCTTTGCCCCGCTGGGCGTGGGACATGGAGGTACCTGCAGTGAGTGGATGGCTCCTCGCTCTCAAGGAGCTGAAACCGCAGCCCTCAATCTGTGCCTGCTCGTGGTGGTTCTGTGCAGGATTGCTTTCCAAGGTTCTGAGTGGAAATTAGGAGTGTGATCTGAAAAGCTCAGTGTTGCCGTGGGGACGCAGCTTCTTGCTTCTGTCACCCCATGCCAGTGCTGAAAGACAGGGTGTGAGGAGGTCATGTCCCCCTCCCCCAGTTGACGCCTGCCCCTTGGCCGCAGAAGCATCTTCCTCACTGGCCGGTGCTGACCCTGCCTTCAGCTTCCATCTCTCCCCAAGGGTGCTGGGAGGCCAGCAAGCCCACTGCGACCCCTCCCGGGACACGTGCCCCTTCCTCTTGCTGCTGACGCTGCAGCCATGCTCAGTGCTGCCCGCTCCCTGCCCCCTGCCAGGCTGACAGGCAGAGAAGCTTGTCTGCACACCCTCCTCCGGGGTGCTTTCCTGAAGGTGCAGAGCTTTGTGGGAAGTCCTCTGGATCACTGACAGTGGCATCATGGGTATGCAGCCCTTAGTGTGTTCCAGTGACGGGTGCTGGTCTCCCTGTGGGCTGATCTGTGGCCTTTCAATGGGTCCCATGCCTGTGTCTTACCACCAGTGTCTGCCACAGACTGAAGGCTGCCTTTTGTAGCCTCAGAGGGGCCCAGCATAAATGGGCATCTCTAAGACTCAGACTCACGACCTTGATCTGGTTGAGGCCAGGTGCAGTCATCATAGAACGTGGATCAGGATCCCACCGTAACAGTCTGTCGCTGCATGAGTGCCGCACGCATGAGGGTGTGAAGCACTTAGCAGGCTCCCCCACAGAAGGCGGCAGCGTCACCATCAGGAAGAAGCCAAGCACTGCTTTTCTATTTTAGGGGGGAGAAAGAGGGAGGAAAGGGCTGAGGCATTTTGGAAAAAGGTTCTCCAATTTTCCATGCATCAGCTGACTCCATCCTCTGAGATTCGGAAGACCTGGGATGTTCTGAGCGTTCGTGTTTCTTACGAGCGCTGCCGCCACCGCCATGTTGCAGGGACCACGCTCGACAGACTACTCGGCAGAAGGGCAGAAGCACGAGGGAGCTGGGGAGGCAGCAAAAGAGGGGGTGCCCGACGTGTGGCTTCCGTTCTGCCCTGTGAGACACACTGGAGTCTGAACAAAGCAGCGGCGCCATGGAAGCTGCAGGAGCCTGACCTGCGGAGGCTGGAGACGAACCTGAGGGTGTGGGCACCCCCGGCTGACGCACAGCCCCCAAGATGAGACGGGCTCCTCCTCTGTTCCCATCCTCACTGGCTTCTTACCTAACATGCACCTGCCTAGCGTGCCAGACCTGAATGTTGGCAGGAAGGGGATGGAGAGGGAAGCCCATGTCTACCTGTTTTTAAAAAATATTTGGGGGCTTCCCTGGTGGCACAGTGGTTAAGAATCTGCCTGCCAATGCAAGGGACACAGGTTTGAGCCCTGGTCCGGGAAGATCCCACGTGCCGCGGAGCAACTAATCCCATGCACCACAACTACTGAGCCTGTGCTCTAGAGCCCACGAGCCACAACTGCTGAGCTTGCATGCCACAACTACTGAAGCCCTCACACCTAGAGCCTGTGCTCCGCAACAAGAGAAGCCACTGCAATGAGAAGCCCGCGCACCACAATGAAGAGTAGACCCCGCTCAGGGCAACTAGAGAAAGCCTGCACACAGCAACGAAGACCCAACGCAGCCAAAAATAAATAAAGAAAATAAATAAATTAAAAAAAAATTTTTTTAAATAAATAAAAATGTTCAAAGATAGTGTTTTTAATTTACTCATAATCTTAGCATATCATTAACGTTCTCTGAACAGCATTTGTTTGTAGAAATCAACATTAATTAAGCTTCTCAACTGAAATGAAAATACTTTACAGGAGTATAGCAAATGCCCCACCCCACCCCATCCCCTCCCCAGGGCATCAGATGGATTTAAACACTTGAAGGCAGAATATATTAATCTTATATATGATCATATGACAGGTGAGTTGTCATCTTGCCCCACTTGCAGCCCTGGGTGGGAAGGGACGCGCATGCTGCCTGGATGCTTCCTGCCCTCTGCCCTCTGCCCTCTCCGCCTTCTCTAGTTTTGTTGTAGGCACTTGTCCATCTTCTGGGGTTTCTGAATGAATGCAGCATCCCAGACAAATTCAAACACTTTCAGGGTTTTGGCATCCATAGGTCAGGCGGGATGTGTCTGACTCAGCATATGCTCTGGCGGTTCTGAGGACTCAGGCTGATCTAGGAAATGGGTGACCGGGGATTCCAGGTGTGGGGTTGGCTCAGGATTCCAGTTGAGTCTATTAATTGGCAAGAGTATGGGTCCTGTTTGGTCTGGGGTTAAGGGGTTCATGGTCTTTGGGCAACCGCAGTTTTGGGGCCTGAGTTTGCCCTGGGTCTGCCATGGTGCCTTCTGGTTTCTGGAAAGTCCCTAACGTTTAGACCAGTCGAGCGCTCACCTGTCTCAAAAGGGAAATAGAGCAGGTGGGCGAATCCAGGGGTGTGGATGTGGTGCTGTTTTCAGTTCTGTGCTTTGCACTGTTAACCAGACCTTTTTCACATGGGCTGGACAGCTCTGCCTCCCACTTAAGGGAGTGCCAGGTTAGCTGTGGCTGTTCTCTTCTGGGTTAATTAACGTTGTGTGTTTTGGGACTCATCCCAGAGGCCTTCATGTCATAGGGTGCATGTGGATCCTTGTTACCCTCTTAAAAAACATGAGACCTTATGAATGGCCAGCTAGACCTCGCCCCACCACCCAGAGCTCACAGCTTTGTCAGGAAAGAATGAATCCACGTGAAACGTCCCAGTGGATCTGATGAGAAAAGGTCTGCTTACCGAGGTGTCATGGAAAACTGTGTGATGGTACCTCACAACTGGAGGTGGGGAGAGGCCACTTCTGGGAACAAAACAGTATGTGGGGAGGAACAGAGTTGGAAAGGAGGACGGCGTGTTGGTGGTGGTGGAAGGCTGGTTTCACCAGAATGGAGATTGTGGGGGAATAGGTACCATAAATTGGATTAATCCGGGGCTCAGACAGTGAAGATCTTCCAGCCCATGACAGCATTAACCCTCGATGTGGCCACTGGACGTGGCTTCTGAGGATGGGGTCGCTTTGTTGTGAGAGGCTGCACACTGGCCTCAGGGGCCACTTCGGATCCAGACACATGTTTGGTTTACTGTATATGCTGTTGTCTCTGAGGGTTTTAAAAATTATGAATAAACTGTCAACATTGAAAAAATTAGGAGATTTAACTTTAATCTGGTCAAATTTCTCTTTTGAAAAATGGGCAGATGTAGTAGCTGTTGGGCCGGCATTGTTGGTGGTCCTGGGTGGGGGTTGAGGAGCAGCTGGTTCTCCTCCACGTAAACGACAGAAGCTAAGGGTCTTTTGTGGGTGTCACGGGGGTATCCCCCTGTTCCCTCCCACCCAGCCCACCTCACTCGCTGAATCGCGGGCCGGACAACTGGCAGGGAGTGCATCTGGCCCTGCATGTGTTTGCCTGGCCTAATATTTTAAAATAAGAGAATGAAGTGATGAGGATAGTATTTGTTAGATTAGATCATGCCTTATATCAGAAAGGTTCTCTACTGACTAACTTTTTTTGTCTTATCCTTTTGGACGTATCAAGTAAAGTTGCTTATGCAAAACACATGAAGGGGGTCAAAATCAATAAGCCCTTGGATGTAACACACAGCATGGTGACTGCAGTTAACAAAACTGTATTGTGTACTTGGAAGTTGCTAGGAGAGTAGATCTTAAAAGGTCCCATCATGAGAAAAGAAATTGTTAACTGTGTGTGGGGATGGATGTTAACTAGACTCACTGTAGTGATCACTTCACAATAAATACAAATATAGAATCACTGTATTACACAGCTGAAACTAATATAATGTTACGTGTCAGCTGTGTATCAATCTTTAAAAAAGGTTATTACTTAAATCAGTTTTTACAAACATGTTTGAACTTAACCCCACAATTGCACTAGGCTTTTTAGGAGACTAAATTTATATTAATGCTTTAATAATTTGGTGAAGTTTTTCTGAGGTAAAGAATAAAAGAAGGAACACCAGGAGTGAGAAACCCTGATTGTGCCCTGATTTTCCCCAAGAGGGGAACCCATTTTGCCTTCCAGCAAGATGGCTACGGTGTTAGATTTCCTTTCCTCGGTCTGGGTGAAGCAGGGGCTCTGACGTTCCCAGGAAAAGGTGTTTGTGGATGGGAAACAGGCCTGCCTGGGAAAGTAGCACCGCAGCTCCTTCCCACCCACCCATCCACCCTTAGAACCAGTGCAGAAGCAGGAATGCTTCCGGGGAGAGTAGTTTGTGTACCACCTGGAGGCTGAGGGCTGTGAAGCCGACTG
>NW_020175053.1:5747673-5873969 GCF_003031525.2 Neophocaena asiaeorientalis asiaeorientalis
TGGACAGAGGACTGGAGGCATTTTCTAGTCCAGCCCCCCTTTTTTCATAGAAAAGCTGTGGTCTGGAAGCAAGGTGGTGAGCCCAGGGGCTGTTCAGGTACAGATGTGATACCACTGTTCTGACCATCAGGTCATCATTCCTCTTGGTGAGTTTATGCGCACATTTGGGAGGGAGAAAGGCACACGCCCTCCATGATGGGCAAGCTAGGGCATCCTTCACGTCAGTGCAGGCACCGTGGTCGGGGGGACGGCAGCGGCTTTTCCTCAGTCCCTGGCTCTGATGCCCCGTCTCAGGCCAGCCAGGGGCACCAAAGGCACGTTCCCTTCATCCACTGTTCACAGACCCCCTGGGCTCCCTCTGTCCTGCTCTGGACCCACTTTTGAGAATCGGGTGCAGGGGAACAGCATAGGGACAAGGCAGTGTCCCCTCCTCCCTGACTGCCTGGGCTCGGACTGTGCACTCTCTCCCCGAGGCCTGGTGGCTCTGTGTCATCTGAGAACCTTGTTAGGAGCCCAGAACCCTGGGCCCCCCGCTCAGACCCACGGCATCCCACTCCTCCCTTGAACATGGGCTCTGGTGGTGAGCATGCACATCCAGGCTGAGATACGCCACCCTGGGTGAGCCCCCAACTCCTGTTTTCCTTCCATCCACTCTGAACATCAGCCAGCGTTCTGGTCGGAAAACAGTCCAGTTGTGCCAGTTCCTCGCCTGGAATCCTCACCAGGCTCCGCGTTGCTTACCACACACGAGCCCCTTGGCAGTGGCCCCCACCTGACTTCCCGGCACCACTCGTCCCTCTGTGATCTCCTGAGTCCCTTGCACTGATTGGATTGTGGAGGACTCCCCTCCCCCCACCCCTCAGCTCAGCACCCATCCTGCTTCGAGGCTTTGCTCAGACTTCACCCTCTGGAGCGTCATGCCCTCGTGGGCTCTGTGCCTGCTGTCCACATGGCCCTCGGGCTGCTGTGATGCCAGCATGTATGTGCTTTCTGCAGGGTCACAGGCTGCTCTGAGGGTGTGGTGACAGCCCCCATAGCTGAGTGGGCTGTTTCAAAAGAGCCACAGCAGTGGATTATTAGACCCCAAGTTCAGCATCAGGTTTTCCGCGAGAAAAGCTTGGGAGTCACTGGTGTTGTACATCCTTCTGCCTGGAGAGCTGCCTGGGCCTTTCAGAGGTTTCTGGATGAGGATCTTCTGCAGTGGCGCTGGGTGGCCTGGCCTGCCTTCATGATGCTGGTTTGAGTGGCGACCAAGATAAGCCAAGCCCCTGAGCTCGGAGATTCTGAGAAGTTCTTTGTAAATGTCTCACCTCCTAACGAGGTCTAAACCAATGTCCTCTGATTTTGCCTTTTTAAAAATAGAAACTTGGGTGCCCAGACCTCAGGAGGAAGGAAAGAACTGTTCCCAGAGCTTTGAAGGCTGTGGTTGGAGTAGAGTCTGATGTGGCTGCGAGTTTGGGGTCATCCGGGGACTGGGGAAGGAAAGGAAGAGAGGCTGGGCCTCGGAGGGGCAGCTCTGTGTCATCATCCCTGATGCTGAGTGTTCAGGGAGCACAGAGGCCCGCGTGCAGACAGGAGCTGCGGACTCACAGGAAGCACAGTAGACCGATAGGTGTCAAGGTGAATGACTTAAAGAGTGGACTTCATCATATAGTACTTTTCAGGATTTAAAAAACTAAAGATTTGTTCTAACAAGCAGGGTTAGGTGCTTTTTTGGCTTCTTTATTTTAGGGAAAATAATCTCTCATGATGAGATTATATGGCTTCCTTGCCTTGAAAGTTACTTGGGGTAAGACACTGTCAAACCACGCAGGCACTCACTTCAGCTCTCATGGCTGGGTCTTCTGGGTCCGGCCGACTGTCCCAGGCACATGTATCACCTCACGCGGGGGCTCTGGCCATGTCTGCCCCTGGGGCTAGAATGCCATGTGCAGTGTTGTTGCTGTGGTTATTGATTTCTGTTTCAAATGAGTCTGACATATAACTATGTAATTGTAATTTGGAAAATCAAATTAGGCTTTCTTATTCTCATTGGGGAATTATTTGATTACTTTGGCAAAGGAGAGAATCATAGAGTAACTTATACCAAAATAAAATTACTAAAAATATTGTGTAAATATTTACTATCGTGTAAAAGTTCAGTATTTTCAAATTTTTCCTTTTTTTTTTCAAATTTTTCCTCTTAATTAACAACATCCTGAATAGAGCTTCATAATGTAGAATAATTTTTTTTAAGTTAGATTTGGGCCATGACATGTGATAACACGTGTCAGAAACAAAGGACCTGAAGTAGAACATAGAAAGTCACTTCAGCTGCATACACACCCACATCCTCCATGTCCAGGCTGTCGCCACGTCAGCCAGAGGGGCGCGGCCAGCATCAGCATCCAAGGAAGAACACACAGCGATCACCTGAGCAGAAATCCAGCATTTGGTGAAGCCCTGTCAGCCTTCCCAGGAGATCTGACCTGGACACAGTGAGCGCGGGTCTTAGGGCCCCAGGCAGACGTGTCGTGCCGGCGGGGAACTGGCTTCAGTCCTGAGCATGTCCAGCTGTCCCCCGACTCCTTCCACAGCCGTCCTGAGCTGGGTGGGCTCACTGCTTCCGGGGAAGAGGATGTCTGGCTGAGGAAGCGTGGACGAGGAGACCCTAACCCATGACTGCTCGCTGGACAGATGAGGTGATTTGCACGCAGCCCTGAGGAGCAAGGTCTCTGCAGATGGAGGCTGAGGTTGGACTCCGGCTGTGCTCCCGCAGTGGCCTGACTTCTTAGGTTAGCCCTGGGGTTAACCTGGCCCAGGGCGCCTGGGTGCCCTGCCCGCTCACTGGGTTCTCACTGCTAACAGGCTTATGTGCTTCAGTGCTAGAAATGTAATAATTTTCCCCATACGTCAGAGAGTACTGTGTGATATAATTTTTATATTAAGGACCCAGGATAAATAATATCACCACTAAAAAGAAGAACAGGAAACATCAACTGTGATTGAAAATACAAAAAGATAAAGTCTTATTAATTGCTTTAAAGGGAGCCTTTTCCCTTCTTTTCTCCTGGCTTAGTGTTGTAGTAATCCAGAAGCTGCCTCTGCTGAAGTAGCCGTTGATAATTACCCAGGGTCTGGAATGTGCCAGCCACTTGGAAAGATCAAGAACTAAGAAGTAATCCTGGAAACTGAATTTTAACTTCACTATCTGCTCTCCAAATACTAACCAGATGGAGCTTTGGAGACCATCTAATGAGGAATTAGTTACCAAATACACACCGTTATTTCCCCAGGCGCCCTGAGCACTGTTAGCATGGCCAGTGCCAGGTATGAAAGCTCTTGCATGTTGCTGACGTAGTTCCTGGGGATATGTGACATTATAGGTGATTTTCACATACAAAATAATTTTGCTACACATTTATTTTGGTTATTATTACTTTTTTATGAGCTATCCCTGAACTGAAGTGAAACAGTTTGCTTTCTCCAAAGAATTGGAAGTGTACTTGCTTGACTGAAAACAAAAGCCGTGTGGAGAAGGTTGCAGATGGGTTTTGTCACATGCACAGAAAACCCATAAATTGTTCAGGAGAAGGGATATGATGTAACCAAAAGTGACCAAAGCTTGTTCTGCCAGGGAGAGTGAAGAAAGGACAGAGAGATGGCAAAAGAAGAAGTACCGCGTGTGCCTTGTCTCTGTCTGCAGTAGGCGTTCTCCAAGGGCTGGAAGCAAGGAAAGAGCCCTCATTCCCATTTTGTCTCTCTGTTTTAAAATTTTTTATTGAATTAGTGTATACATTAGAAAAGTGCATATATCAAACCCTGTATTTTTTATACATTGAATACCTGTACTAAATGCCCCTGAAATGTTCACTTTAAAGTGGTTAATTTTATGTTAATGTGAATTTCACCAAAAAAAAAAAAAGCAGTAGCAGAACTGGACCAGCCACCTATGGAGCTCCCTCGAACTGGGTTTTTCTGGGAATGTGGGAGCAGAATTGCGGGGGCCAAGTGGTGTCGGCGTCCCCTGGGGCGGCAGACGTGAGCCGGGTGGCACCTGGTGTCCTCAGGCCTCATCCTTCAGCTGCTAGTGGGGGCGGCAGTGGTGTTACACTGAGGCTTCATTCTGCATTTCCTAGATGACTTAGTGACTATTTCCTATGTTTATTAGTCATTTTAATTTTTGTAATTCTGTTTTAAATAAAGACCTTTTTTTCCTTTGTAAAATTTCTACGAGGGCAGTCATTTTTCTTCCATTTCCCAGCCAGACTCCAGCTCGGCAAACTTACAGACTTTGGTCCCCATCTCCAGGAAGCATGGCACCGGCCTCCATGGTGGCCTGGCGCCCATCCAGCCTGGTCGGCCGTTCACCCCTCTTCCCTGCAGGATGCCTGCAGGTGGGTGTTTGGCTGCAGGTATCCCTCAGGCTTTGCTGCTTGGTTGGAGCTCAGGAACGTGGGGGAGAAACACGGAGATTCACCTTCTGAACGAACACCTGGGTCTCCGAGAGTCACCCCCACCATTCAAGGAACATAAACATGACCTTTTCCTGGCCAGATTTGGCCTGTGGGGCCGCGAACCTTACAGAATGACGAACTGCATGTCTGAGTCCTGCCTGGATGCCTGTCCACCTGTATTCACTCTGCTGTGGACTGACAGTGAATCGGGGTCAGAACTATGCAGCAACGTCAGTGATCTCTATTGTATTGTTACATGCATAAAAGATAGTATGCGGTGCTTGATACAGCCAGTCAAACCACTGGCCATCCACAAACTGGTGGTGGAAACACCTCTTTTTCTCCGTCAGTGACTAATGCAAGCCCCTTTGTCCTGCACAGCCAGTGACCCAAGAGCACCAATGTGCTCATCAGCTTTGGCTGACAAGGCACAGACCTTCACACTGTCCCCTAGTACTGGACTGAGAAAGAGGAGATCCATTTTCTTGCCCTTTAGTTCTAGATCCTATTCTTTGTCTGTAAAATGGGTATAAAACTCACCTTTGGGCCCTGTGACATTAACTTTATTACTGCCTATATACAAACCTCGGTACACTCCAGCACTGCTTCTGCTGTAAAATCAAAGGTTAGCATCTTAACCACAGGTTACTATATTACACTTTCCACACTATTGATCTTTAAAGGAAACAGACACAAATTAGGTTCTTTTTTTTTTTTAATAAATTTATTTTTTAAATTTTTGGCTGCGTTGGGTCTTTGCTGCTGTGCGCAGGCTTTCTCTAGTTGCAGTGAGCAGGGGCTGCTCTTCGTTATGGTGCATGGGCTTTTCATTGCAGTGGCTTCTCTTGTTGCAGAGCGTGGGCTCTAGGCGCGCAGGCTTTAGTAGTTGTGGCACACGGGCTCAGTAGTTGTGGCTCGCAGGCTCTAGAGCGCAGGTTCAGTAGTTGCTCCACGGCATGTGGGATCTTCCCGGACGTGGGCTTGAACCCATGTTCCCTGTATTTGGCAGGCGGATTCTTAACCACTGCGCCACCAGGGAAGTACACGAATTAGATTCAGTGGTTTTCAAACATGTAAAGTACTGATTCAGCTTTAAATGTGTCTGTCTTAGGGCATCTGACCAAAGCCTCTGTCTTCAAGCTGGACACACACACATGCTTGTAAGTGAACATGATGGATGCATTCTATGAGAGCCAGTGACCACCAGCCACCAGGCTTGGGTCCTAGAAAAAATAATTCTTGTAATTTTTAAATTATCCCAGGTGCCTTCCAGGTAGACATTTGTAACAAAACAGTCTCATATCAACACAGCACATCTCGACCCTTCATCGTTAACGTCCCTACATGGTGTGCAGCAGGCTGGACAGGGTCTCTGCCTTTTCCATTGTGGGAGGGGGGCCCCACAGGGAACGAGGGACGTGCCATCTGTGAAGCACAGGGAAATGAGTCCTGAGTCCTGAAGACTGTCAGGAATTAGAGGAGATTGTTAAGATCATGGGAAAACAACCACCTTAAAGTTGGGCGGCCTCCCTACCCAGAATGAGTGTAGTGGGGTCTTTGTGTGGAGGTCGGGGTGACCCAGGTGCCCCCCATCCTCACTCTCAGTTCTAGTAAAAGATTTTCGTGGGCTGAGGTTTCACAGTCGGTAGTGCAGCCTCATGCTTCACAAGTCTTTTGTTGACCTTTCCATCTGACCTAAATCTTTCCTGTGGAAGTTAAGCCATGTTTCCAGTGGAGATAAAGAATCTAGGAGATAGAAATTCAGCTTTAATGTGTCCAGTTAAATTGGGGGTGTTTAGAGGGGACTCGAGTCCACACTGAACTGGGTCCCATCATGTGATGGTTTCAGAGAGAAAGACGTCACATGAGTTTGACTCTTGGTTTTGGTGTTCGAGTCCAGGTCTCCGTGTTGAGGTCAGTAAAGGGATTGGGAGTTCGGGGGAGAGTGTGATTTCAAGGTTTGTGGTGGTTACGGCCAGGCTGCTGTGTTCCATTGGCCCGGGCTGAAGCCGGCGTGTAGAAGGTCAGGTGCACGGCCACCTGCTCCAGCACGTCTGGAGGCGGCCAGGCCTGCAGCACCGCCGGGACATGGTCACCAGGCAGCACGGGATCCAGCCTCTTCATTAATAATCTTAGGACTGTGTTTTTATTAGTTTAACAAAACATTAAAAATGTGCATATGTTCAGGAAACGCAGTTAAGTAGGATGAAACGATGAGTCTTAAAGCTCTAATGTTCAATTAATTAGTAATTTCCATCCAGCCTGTCGCCGCCTCATACTGGGTGTTCTCCGGTCTAAGTAAAGTTTAGGCTCTCAGCTCCTGGGAACTTCCTATCGCTTCTCTTCATTACTGCTTTAAAAAGGGGTCTTTTAGAGTTTTTAAAAGGGTGAATGCTGTACACTTTCAACCTTTCTTGTTATAACATGAGATCAAAACACATTTGGGGAGCCTTAATTTTCTTTCATGTGGCAAAAGTCCCCCTCTGGGGAAGAAAGGAGGATGACTTCTAAAAACCAAAGCTACGATGAGAAGTATTTTGTCAGCTAGGGGGTTGGAGGTGGGGGCAGGAGAGGTCCTTTCAGCTGTCAGGATAGAGGAAGCCCTGGTGAGGGGGCCATTGAAGAGACCCTTCTGCTCACGTGCCTTCCCAGCCATGGGGACCCTCCTGGGCCCTTCCTCTTTCACTCTCAGCTCTCCTTCCAATGTTCTTCTTGGGATGAGCAGCCAGCTCTCTGTTCTGCCAGTGACGCAGTCGTCCCCTTTCATCCACAGGTTTGCTCTCTGTGTTTTCAGTTACTGTGGTCAACCGTGGTCCAAAAATATTACATGGAAAATTCCAGAAATAAACAATCTATGAGCTTTAAGTTGCGCACCGTTGGAGTAGCTTGACAAAACCTTGTGCCCTCCTTCCCAGGATGTGAATCACCCTCTGTGCCCGTGTCCCACCTGTTAGTCACTTAATAACCATCTCAATCAGATGGGCTGTCATGGTATCCAAGTGCTTGTATGCAAGTAACTCTTATTTTACTTAATAATGGCCCCAAGACACATGAGTAGTGATGCTGGTAATTCGGATATTCTCTTACTGTGCCTAGTTATAAGTTAAACCTTATCACAGGTAAGTATATATAGGAAAACACAGAGTATTTAGGGTTCGGTGCTATCTGCAGTTTCAGGAATCCACTGGGGTCTTGGAACATATCCCACTCGGATAAGGGGGGATGATGTGAAAGACAGCACCTTTGTCCCATTGCTTCCCACCTCCAGTTCCTGTTCCCGTTGACAATGGATTACCTTCCTTTACTTTCCTGATTCATAGGGAAGTTTGGTTTCCCACTCAGAGGCACACCTCTGGTGTATAGACATGTTGTCCAAGACTCTGAAATTTGGACAAGTTAGGAATGACTTGAAACTCTTTCTGTATGGAGGATGCTTTGCTCTTTTAAAAAACATTCAGGAACCACTGTGCACGTGGTCTTAGCAGCTGGCTGGGCTGGGCAGCCCTGACCAAGACCCTTGGCACATGTGGGGAGTGGGCTCCTGGCTCCCCCTCCCCATGCGGCGATGTAGGCATGTCAGAGTGCAGACGCAGATGGAGGGTTTCAGGCCTCAGGTGTTTGTTCCTGCGGTTCACACACAAATTGCCCTTAGTGCCTTTAGGGGAAGACTTTGCCTCGATATCACACTTTCTTGCCCCTTCCTGGAATAATACCTGTGGGAGGGGAACATTATTCCCCACTCTCTGGTGAGTGGAGGTGAGACTGGTGAAGGCTTTGACTGTGCCTTGTAGTGGGTCCTTCGTGAACTTGTGTGAAGATGGGCACTCAGGTGCTGACTCCCAGAGCAGAAGTCCTGTCTTTTAACTGAACTAAGGCTGATGTCAGAGGCCTCATCCAGTAACAACAGGGAACATTTAAATTAAAGAAGCCTTGAGCATTTCTGTCAATGCTTCTTCTCTAAGCTGATCTGCTACAGTAGAAATGTGCATTGTTGACGGTAACCGCAGAGATGGACCATCAAGGGAGGCCCGTGGGTCCCCACACTGTGGTGCTGTAACTTGTGAGGCCATAGAGCAGGTCATCAAAAATGGATGGTGGAGCAGATTTAGATTGTTTTCTGGACGGGAGAAGAAACTTGGCAATCTACTATGTTTCCAGATATTACAACTATCAAGGCAGCTTGAAGTAGGTTTCAAGACCCCCTCCCGTTCTCACCGAGAGGATGAAATGGAGGAAACCCCAGCAATTTCCAGATTTATAGCCACTAGGACAGGCAGTTGCAGGCAGGGGGAGGGGGGTCTGTGTGCGACCCAGGGTGTGTGAAAGGGATTGCAGGAGGCCAGAGTTGCCTCCCTCATCGTTCAGGGAGACTGCAGGGTGGGGAGTGGGGCGGGAGGCTGACTCTTTTCCTCCCATACCTGCTAACGTGGTTTCAGCAAAACCCTGACTTTCCCATCTTCAGTCTTAAACAGGTACAGTGGTTAAGTATTAATATTAATGAGCATAATAACAATAATAAAACTGGCAGCAGCATCGAATGAATGTGGTCTCCTGTGGTAGAAATATTTACCCAATGTGTCCTGCCAGTTAGAGAGATTTTGGCATTAAACCTAGACATTACCTCATCCTCCTGGGCAGACAGCCGATTGCGATGCTAAGCAAGTCTGCAGAAGTGAAGAGCTGCGTGTACCTGCCTGATTGGCTGCATAGCCCAGACCCTGGTGGGAAGCTATTTCTTTGAGCGTCTCTGTCTGTCTGTCTGGGTCTTACCCTTAGTTCCTTTCTTTCTCTCTCCAGCCCTCCTTAGGGTTGTCATTGTCTATTTTCAAATTGCTGATTTTTTTTTTTTTTAATCTTGAAGGGCACATTTTTTTAATCTTGAAGGGTACATTGTGAAAAGATCTGCCAGCCAGGTGGGCAGGTATTAATACACATAGAGAGCTGAAAGATCAGAATTAATGGGAGGAAAAGTGAAGTACCTGTGTGTGTGTGTGTGTGTGTGCATGTGTGCTTGTATGTGTGTGTGCAGACGTCCCCACACTCAGGCACATATGCTTCTCTCACTTTGTAAGAATCAGAGACAGGTTAATGAAACAGGTTTCTTGTTTTGTTTTGGTTTGTTTTAATTCATGATAAATACACGGGGCATTCCACAATGAAGGAGGTTTAATTTCAAGATAATTAGCAACTAAAATAATATTTTGAAACATTTGTAATTATACTAAAATGTGTTTTTGATACTTCTAAGAAAACATAACAGTTAAAATAATTTATTCCACTGGCCTCAAACCTCTCTGAAATTAGTACTGTATACTGTATAGAAGTTCTAGGTAAGCACAATAGACAAATCTGAGCTAGAAAGTAAAATCTTTGGGTAATGTTGAAAATATTGAGAAGCCTTTGAATTGTCACTAAAGTGCCAAATATTTTGTAAGTTTTCCAGAAAGGTTATGGAAAAACATGCTTCTGCTCCTAGGACCAGCTTGCCTTTTGTTTTCTTTAGATCTTGACTCGAACTTTCACATCACATAGGTTTTGTGCTATTACTACTAAGTGACTTAGTTTTATCAGTTGGTGTCACATCTTCTAAAATTCCTAAATCGCCTCCGTGTTGGCCCTGATTATTAACCAGCTCTGGACTTCATGTCCAGATGGTGGTTGTCGGTCAGTGGACACAGCAAGCGTCTGCTGTTGTAGAAAGAATTTGGAGGAAATGTATGAGAATGAAGGGCAACAGCAGAGTTTGGTGTATGAGTCAGGGTTATTTGCTTGTATTGACACGAGTGTGAGTGCTGAGGGTGTTATGTGGAGCTTTAAATTTTGGCTGTGCGTGAATTGTTTCTGCGTTTATCTGTGGCCACTATCAACTGATGATGTGTGATAAGAATGTTTACAATTTATATACTGGAAAGGACACTAAGAGGGTTTTTTTTTAAGTTACTTTACTCTATGGTTTTTCCCCTCAGTTACATGGAACATGGTGCAGCATACTGTTATAAATGGTGTTGTTGAAGAACGCTGAACCTTGTGCTCCGGCACTATTCCTGTTCTGTGCAACCTTTGGAAACCCTTTTCTGCAGACGGTTGGCAACATGCATCCCACCACCAGGTACCAGAACACGAGCCGACACGTGTGAGGTTCCCTCTCTAAGTAAAAATGTCTTAAAGACTCTAAATGGGAATTGAGACTTTTTAATATCTTCTGCATTTTTCTTCTTTAAGTATCAGATAAGGGAAACAGATATGAAAAGCAAAGAGGAAGAAGGATCAGAAGGGGCTTTCTTCCTGCAAAGGAGACTGTGGGTTCAGTTTAAAGCAGCTCCACATAAACAGAAGGATCGAAGGTGGGGGGAATCCATGTGGGCTGGAGGGACCAGACAGCAGAGCCTGGGCTGAAGTGGATTTTGTTTCATTCTGGGAGAGCATTGTAGACTATGTCAGCAGAAGATGACAAAGGAAAGGCCATGCTTTAAAGCAGAGTATCCGTCATCTTTAAGTGAGCAGCTGCGTACTCAGAGGTAAGGAAACTGTGTAGAAGACAGATTTTTTCCTTCTGTGAGAGGCAGGAGTGTGAGACCTGGCCTGGCTATGGGTTAATAATCCGGTGGTGATGTTCCCATGAAGATGCCCCATTCCTTGCCGTTGCTGTTTGTGATGGTTTCTGATTTGGGAATATCCATGCTTCCTGCCAGAGGATTGGGCTGGCTGTGGGTGGGTGGGCAGAGAGGGTGGCTTGGAGTCTGGAGAACTGACTTTGGATTCCAGCTCCACCATGTGGCTTGGACAAGTCTCCGAGTCCCTGTCTCACACGGACACGGTGAGACCCGGACATGGTGGGGACTCCAAGGTATGGTGGTTTCTTCTGAGTAAAGAAATGGAACAGTGTCTCTCTGTTGCCTTAGGCAGTAGGAGCAGGTCACTCCTAACTTCTGTCTTGGCTTCTGCAGTTGTCCCCGACCCCTTCTCTGTGACGCCAGGCTACCTTGGCGGGTCCCTCTGGCTGCCCGTCTCCCCGGCCCCTGCAGCTGTTTCTTCTGTGCCTCCGTTTATGGTGGAGTCACATCTCACTTCAGGCATGGTCACTTTCCATTTGATTTTATCTTAGTGGCCGGTTCTCTCTTCTGATTACCCATCTCTGGGGAGCGTCTTGTGTGTCCCTGGGAGGCGGGCACAACAGCTACTGCTTGGCTGTTTGGGTGTCACGGCGGCTCCCAGAAGTGCTATGACTGGTCCCGGTCATCCTCCTCGTTGGCTGATCACACAGCGACCTGTGGGCCCAGGAGCTGGCTGTCCGCTGGTGCTTCCTGCAGGTACAGTTACACACCCTGACGGCTGCAATCTGAACCCTGTTGCTAGGCATGGTGTTATTTAACTAAACTGTGGTCACTGAAGTTTCTTCACATCTGAACTGTGTAAAGCAAAGGCAGCCTTTCGGTGTCCGTGTGCAAGAGAGTCACTCGTGTACCTGCCATGAATGGTGTTGCTGGGATGCGGGGATAGACAGTTGTGAAGTGTTTTCCAAAGGGCCTGTGCCAGTTTACACTCACCAGTGGTGAGTTCCTTCTGTGCCTCGCCAGCACCGTGAGACTCTAATTTTGTCAGGCAGTCAAGGGTGAAAGAATGACTCACTGCAGCTCTAATTGGCATCTACCTGCTATGTTTATTGGTTCTGGTTTTTCTTATGTGAAATGCCTTTTCAGGGCTTTTTGCCCATTTTCTTGTGGGTTGTTTGGGTCAAGATCTGTGAAGAGTCTGAGTTCTACTATAGTCACCAGTTTTAGGGATGCTGGCAGAAGACCCCAGACTCCTGGGTTAGAGACTTTATTGCTCATAGAACAAAGAGCATGAACCTCGGCAGATTCTCAAGTTTTCCTCATCTGGGACCCCCGGGGGTGACCACTGTTCACTAAGTTCAGGGACAAATTTTGTTCCACTTTTTCTAGTTGGATGACTCCCCTTGTAGGATCCATGTAAATAACATACCGGTTACTCCTCCAAGAAGTCCCCTGTGTAACCCAGGGAAGCTTCATCTTGGAGAGAGCCTGCAGGGACCTGAGGGTTACAGGATCTACTGCTGGTGTTTCCTTAGACATTCTGAGGTCTCCTATAGCCACCTCTAAGGGGCAAGTGACAGTTTTGGGGAGGGTGGCAAGAAGCATAGTCCTGGAGGCACATGAGGGACCCCTGGAAAGAAAGTGGTGTTTACAGTTGTTGGGCAGTTTTTCTCTCCAGCTGTTTTTAAGGTCTTCATATATGATACTCTGTTCTCCCTATAATACATCTGCATAGATTCCTTTTCCTCAACCTCCTCCTCTTCCTCCACTCCTGCCCTCCCCAGCACCCCCCCACACACACCTTCATCTTCTTTTCCTCCATGTTTTGTGAGATTCCCAAATCTGTGGACTGATGTCTTTCAACAGTTCTGGAAAATCCTCAGCTTCTGCCTCCCCACGTACTGTCCCTGCCTTGTTCTTTCTTGTTTCCTGTGATTTGCTGTTATTCCTTCTGACTCTGTCCTCCATGGCTCATCCTCTTCTGTGTTTTTCATTTTTGTTTTTCTGTGCTTCATTCTGGATAATGTCTTCTAGTCACTCCTGAGCTGTGTCAATATATTACTAAATCCATCCAATAAAGTTGTGTTTAATTTATTATATTTTTCATTTTAGAAGTTTTTTTTTGGTACTTTTTCAAATTGCATTGGTCATTTTTTAAAATTATGTCTTGCTCCTTATACAGAGTTTCCAATCCCTTCTTTTTAACACATTAATTTTACCTTCTGGATCTGATACTTTTCATTTCTGAAGTCTTTGTGGGTCTTATTCAACTTTATGCTTCTGCTGGCTATCATTCATAGAGCTTTGTTTCTTGTTTGTTATGCAATTTTTTTTTTAATGTGAGCTTATATTTCTTAGAACTGTATCTATGGGAATTCCTGAGGCCTAGGCTGAAGGTGGGTTCTTCCAGGGGCTACATGCATCTGCATCCTCCAGATACTTCGGTGCACCCTCACTCAGCTTTGGATCGTACCGTTTTTTCATTTTCATGAGCTCCAAGTTGTTGTAAGGGTATTTTATAACCAAGTATTCTTGTGCAAAGTAGATATCTGGAATCTACTAGGTAAAATGAAACGTGCTAGCAACAGGTGATGAATGCATGGGAACAGAGTAGGAAGGGTGTATGAGTTTGAAAACAAAGAATAGTCCTTAACTGTAAGTATCCTCTAAAGGCCCTATAGTTTACCAGTTCTTTCTGAAAATACACTTATTAGGAGCTTGGGCAATGAAGTAAGCTACTAATAATCCCTCAGAGGAATTCAAGAGGATGAGTCCAGGTTTCTTAACCGTTAAGCTGGAGGCAGCTTTCCAAGTCTGCTAAGTACTGTCTTCCAGTGTCAGTGGAAAGCGGCCCAGTTGGGTTTCTCTGGTGACGAGAAGCATGAGCTGGACTAGTGGTGGGGACAGAGTGGCAGTCAGCACCTCAGTAGTTCCTGTCTGGGTTTTCCTGAGCTGTGTCCCACCAGCCTTTAGCGCTGTTTGCTGACGTGTTAATAGGTTTCTCCTGACAAAGGAGTGCCATATTCACACAAGGTGGGGACAGTGGGAATGCACCCAGCTGCTCAGGAATGCCACCTGGGAAATGCTTAGGGGTGGCTATTCTTGTTTTTGTATAAGCATATTTATCTTTTTTCATAAATGATACACTATATATAGTGTTCTACAGCTTTTTAAAAATTGAGGCATAGTTGAGTTATAATATTATATGTTTCAGGTGTACAATATAGTGATTCACAATTTTTAAAGGTTGTACTCCATTTATTATAAAATATTGGCTGTATTTCCTGTGCTGTACAATATATCCTTGTAGCTTATTTTATACTTAGTATAAAATATGGGGTGACTTAATCTAGGAGTGCCTGTTCTTTAGGACAGCAACTGAAAAATGCACTCACATAGAGCTTTACATGAGACCAAGAAGACAGTAATTTGGCAAAAAACAGAGGGGATGTTGCTGATGGAGAATACGCACTCCCCTCGGCCCCGTCCCAGCCCTGCCTGCTGGCGGCGCGTGTCTACAGGGTCTCACTGGAGCCAGACTTGGGACGAGCGTCCTGCACTTGTGCCCTCCCCTCCCGGCATCCTTTTTTTACTCCCTTCATGTGCCTGTGATGGATCTGGATCCATGCTCTCCACGCAGAACTGACCCTTATCCTCAGGTTCTGCTTTTGTATCAATAGATTCCAGTGTTTCTGTGGTAACTAGATAGCAAGAGTGTGTTTGTGTGTGTGTGTGTATGTGTGTGTGTGTGTGTGTGTGTGTGTGTGTGTGTGTATTCTCTGAACCTTCTCAACGGAGCTGTTCTGTGTCTTAACTATGAATCCTTGTTTGGGAGATTGGTTGGGAAGATGGATTCTCGTCTTGTGAAACACACTGACACCGGTGGGAGATGTTCCGCAGCCTTGAGGGCTTTGGCTCCTGCTCTCATCAGAGGTGGGAGGCGCTCAACCAGACCAGGAGATGGCAGGTGCCCGCTAGTGCCTCTGTCCCCCTCCTCCGTGAGTCCTGTGCTGGGCCTCCTGCCAGGGGCATGAACGGGGTGGTGGGAGCAGAGTCACCAGGACACAGTCACCCTTGGTCACTGCTCTGGTGTATGGTGAGTGGGCGGGGGGCAGGGGGGGCCTCTGGTCTGGGGCCGTCCTTGCCCCGGGGTCCACAGCAGTGAACACACCACCAGGAGTCATATGCGTTACCTCAGCCCTGTTGCTTACTTGCTCTGTGTTTTGGACTTTTGAAAATACCTTAAATTTGGGAGATAACTTAGGACAAGAATGAGAACTGTGGAAAAATTAAATTATAAAATAGTAACAGTCATTCCTGGAGCTGTAATTTGAAATTGCGTAGCCATCCTGCTTTCTCTAAGGCTGGCAAGGAAACCTCTCCGACCCGGGGCTTCGTTTCTACGGGCCATGCCCTGGCCTCCTGTCCCTCCTTCATGGGGTCACAGGCAGTGACTCCCCTGAAGCCCTGCTTGCTCCTGGCTCTTTCAACACACCAGCAAATGTTACCTGTTGATTATGTTGGCTTATGTCATTTTTACCTAAAGCAGGGGAAAAAAGAAGATATTTCTGATCCAGTTCTTTTGTTTGAAGTAAGAAATGCTTCCATTTTCCTGTCTAATCTACTCTTTAGCACTGGTGGCACCAGGCTGAGTTCTTGCTCCCTGGATAAGCTTGTCTGATGGCCGTGCTGTGACACAGAACGAACGGGCCTCTGATGCCACTGCCCAGGGAGCCCCTTGAGATGGAACATTATCCACAAATGGGTCTAGACGATCTTCTACAACAGACTAGTTTTTTATATTTGTGTAGATGATACTGCACTTAACAGCATGTGTGTACACATCCTATTTTCCAAGATACTTGGAGGGCTAGTCCTCATGTCTGCACTGCGTGATACTGAGGGCTGAATTCCAGTTAAGAAATTACTGTGCAGATGAGATGTGTGTTCTGAGGCGTTGGGGAGCAGGGCACCTGCTGGAAATACTCACCGGTCCTTGTCGACGTCATTCAGGTGGAAGCTTGCCCACAGCAGAAAAGGGGCCAGTGATGTGACATCAGCCACAAAGCCATATCCTGTATGTTTAGACCTGTCTTCTTTATCTGGGCCAGAGGTAGCTTTACTTCTTTGAATGAGCCCAAGTTCATAAAAACCCAGCAGTGAATTCTAGGGTGCTTTTTTTTGGGGGGGGGGTACATGGGCCTCTCCCTTTGCAGAGCACAGGCTCCGGACGCACAGGCTCAGCGGCCATGGCTCACGGGCCCAGCCGCTCCGCGGCACGTGGGATCTTCCCGGACCAGGTCACGAACCCGTGTCCCCTGCATTGGCAGGCGGACTCTCAACCACTGCGCCACCAAGGAAGCCCTCTAGGGTGCTTTTGATTTTAGTTTTGGAATTTTAGTGAGAAACTCATTACTAACCTTTTTTGTAAATAATATTTTACAATATTATCTTAAATATATAAGGTATAGAACTATGTGTTTAATACATTTATTAGGTGTTTAAAGTTCAGAAGCATAAAGAAGAAAACTAAACGTCTTCTAAACCCACTGCTTGGGTGCAGGATTGGACTCAGATCTTCATCTGGTTTCTCCACCTTCCTGCTTAGGTGGAGCATCCCCTGCCTCTTCATTTTCAGGCAGTAAACAGGACCTTGGTCAGTCACAACCAGTGGTTGAAAGCTATACCCATCCCCTGCCCCGCCACCCCACACCCCGGCTGGTGTGTGTGTGTGTGTGTGTGTGTGTGAGTTGGGGGCGGTGGAGGGGGCATCTATCCTTCCACCCCCTGCCCACGTCCTGAGCACATGGTGAGGCGGTCGTGGGGGCGGGGGGCGGAAATGCCCTTCTTGCCTGGCGAGGCCCTGGGATGGTTTGCAAGTTGCACTCTTTGGGTCTCTGTGTGTTTATAGCTGACTCTTGTGTGCTTTCATGGTATGTGAGGTAGATTTCTGAGATGGTCCCCAACATTCCTGCCTCTCCCCTGAGTGTGGGGTGGGGGCTGAGACCGTGACAGGATTGTCACTCCCGTGATTGGGTTATAGTAGTTGGCAGATGTGAGGAAGGTCCTGTCTGGGCCTGGTCTCATCAGATGAGTCCTTAAAAGAGACAAGAAGCAACTTGAAGAAGTGAGAAGAGTGAGGACCTTAGTCCTGTGACAGCTGGGAGCCAGCTTTTGCCACTAGTGTGGAGAAGTATGGAAGGGGGTCCTGAGTTCCAGCCGAGAGGCGGCCTCAGAGACCCTGAGCAGAGGGCTGGCCTGCAGCACCGTGATTTGAGAGCTAAGCACCGTGTTTGTGGAGACTGGTTGTGCAGCAGTGGGAAGTCGCCCCGCTGCTTCTGCAGGCCCCACTGGGAGCCTTCTCCTGCCCTTCCTTGGTGTGGCCACACCCCCGCTGTTTGGATGTCCCCCCTGCAAGTGGACCCTTTCTGTCGGGATCCCATTGCTTTTCCGGTTGGACTGTTTGGGGAGCATTTAATCCCTCGTGACCCTCGTCTTTTGCTTTGACAGATTGGGAAACCCTCTGCCCCATCCCAGGCAGCAGGAGCAGCTGTTTTCCTTCCCTGCCTCCAAAGCAGCCAGTCAGCCCAGTTCTCTGTCTCTAGATTTCTCGGGTGGGAACCAGGCAGCAGTCCACTGAGCCTCCCTGGCCTGTTGGAAACTTTCTGGATGGTCCCATGAGCCTGTGCCCTGGCAGGGGTCCTAGTGAGGCGCACGGCACACGTTCTCCAGAGGAATTTCTCTTCTCGGAGTTCTTCTAGAGTCAGGGCCCCTGGATCAGTCTGGACCTGGCGCCCCCTCCTCTTCCCCTTCGAGCGCCAGAGAAAGCCTTCCCAGTCAATGCTGTTGGCCCTTCCGTGCTTTGGTGCAGGTGGGTGTTGAAGGCTTTTGCAGCTGTCTGGTGCTGATTGTTTATTTTTAATTTATGCTTTCCTTTGAAAATATGCACTTGATCTGTACCCTCGCTTTGACATATTATTGCATCTTGATGCTTCATTCAAAACTTCCAATTTCACATCCTGTCATAGTTGTTTACTTTTTTTCTAAAGAAAACGAATATAAGTTTCTTGATGTTTCCAAAAAATGAAGCCAGTTAAATAGAGGCATATCTTCTGATTCGTATTTTAGCAGAGTGGTTACTCCTGTTTGGCAGTAGAGTCTGAAGAAGGCTGGCCCTGACTTGCTGAGTCGTCTTAGTGCTGGAAAGGGAAGCTTCTGTCTTCCAGCATCAGCATCACTTAGCTGGTACCTCAGTGATACCACGTAGCAAACCACTCCAGAAACCCTGGGGCCGGGGCTCATAAAAAAATGATCATTTACTATCACTCAGTCACCAACCCCCAACCCCCACCCCCATCTTCACTGCAAGTCCTGCTCATTCCAGCAGGAGCGGTGGTGTTGGATCTGGGAAGAGGACTGTGTAGCACCTCACCGGGGGCTGCTGATCGATGCAGGACCTCTGTGGTTGAAGCCCTTCACTCTTTAAGTCACAACTAAGCCCACGATTTTATGCTCAGCTTCTGAAGCTTTAAGTGTGACTTGATCTTCTTGATGTTAAAGAGAATTAAAATGACAGTTAAGTTGGCTTGTGTCACTCTCCACTCTGCCCCAGTTCTAAATTAAGGCTGCCCTAGTTACAGCTGCTTTTCCTCCCATGACTGAGTATCGGTTTGAGAGGATGAGTATGCCTGGTTTGCATGGGTGCATGCTCGTGGCAAGCATGGACACACTGGTGCTCAGGTGCACTGAACTGTGTTCCTCTGGAAAACAGTGTATGGTGGTGGAGAGAGCGTGCTTTGGGAGTTGGCAGACCTGACTTCTTATTTTTGTCCCTTTCAGCAAGTGACTTAACATCCAAGAGTGTTCGTGTCCCTGTCTGTAAAATGGAGACACAAACATCAATGTTTTGTTTTGCTGGATGATGAAGAGTGTAGTGTTCAGTCAGCCCTTGGAGTCTCCCATTGAAATCTCAAAATTTAAACACTTTAGAAGGTCTGCCTTTGAGATCATCCCAGTAATCCTGGACAGCTGGAACACTAGCCAGTCAGGGTCCCCAGGCAAACATATTCCCATAAACGCGACTGGTCGCAGAGAAATGCTACCAACACCATTGGAAGTTAACGGGCTAAAGAAGCATGAAAGGGGTAGGTGGATGGCACTGGAGTAAGGACATTTGTCCAAGGAATTAAACAGTCAGGCAACCAGATGACCTTGATAACTAGTCTAATCTCACCCCCAGATTTTGATGCTTATCGCCTTGAATGTGGTTTTATGTTCGTGGAGAAGACTCAGCCGCTGGCAGACTTGGCAGAAGCAGAAGAGAGGTGTGTTCATCGGTGTAACAACTTTAATAGCAGGAGTGCTTATAAAACATTTTGGATTCCTAGCCCCTAGGGCATAGCCCTCTTTGTGCCTGGGTTCCTACCACGCAGTGGCACACTCGGCCCTGGGCCCCAAAGCCAGGGCCAGTGGGTCCCATCCTGGGCGGGGGCGGTAGAAGGAACCCTTGGTCAGGAGCTCAGAGTCCCCCTGTCAGATCTGCTGGCTGGAAAGCAAAACAAAACAGTGAAATAGAAGTGAGCTTCACTTGACCAAAATAGTATGCATCGTGTTTTTCTTGGTTTTGGTTAATAACAGCTATTAATTCATCCATTGTTTCCATTAATTCATCCATCATGTTTTCTGAGCAACTACTGTGTGTCAAGGGTTAAGGGATAAGCTGGTGAACAAGGGCCCCTCTAACGCTCTTTGTTCTAGTTATGGGCTCAGGTTTAGTATCAGCCAGAGGAGCCTCTGTCTGAATGAACTTGTGTACATTAATCTGCATAGAGGGATATATATATTTTTTTTTACCAAAATTGATTTGTCAGAGTGATAATCCATTCATTTTGATACATTTTTGGTCCCCAACTGTTGTCAAACATTTGATTGCTTAACTCTCCATGATTTCTTTGAAAGAGTAAGGAAGGAAGGGAAGATAAAATAACATTGAAATTAGTAGATTTGGGGATTGTGGAACATCTCAAGGAGAAAAGGCTTAATGGGAAAGAAAGTAGAAACAGAATTAAGGATTTACATTTAGCTTATGATCTCAATTTTTCACATTTTTGGCACAAACTAGAGCATTTCCCCACTATGCCTAGCAAGGTTTTAAATATCTGGCTTCAATTTGAATATTAATTTTATTTATGGGTGGTACCCCCAGTTGCCCATGACCATTGATAATTTGGAAGTGATTGTGCTCTGATCCTTACCATCAAGTAGTATTCCATGTATCTGAATTTATATAATAGAGGCTTAAAAATGTCTATGTCTATAGCTGGAAGGAGGGAGGAAGGAGGGATGGGTAGGCTTTTTTTGAATTGAGTTTAAAGACTTGCCTCAGTGATGTTCTATATTGGGGATTAAAGGGACTTCTCAATTTCTCTCTTGAACGTAATGTGTCTTTCCCTGAACTGAGGGAAGTCTAAGGAAACTTGCACAGCTCTCTTACTTGACAAGAGGCAAAATGGAATGATGCTGTAAAAACTGTATGAAACACAGTAATTTAAAATGCAGTTTTAAGGTGCATTTAGTTTGAGTGGTCCGTGAAGCTGTTGGGTTCCTGTTTGTGTTTGTGTTTAGTTCCCTGGAGTAACTTCAGCTGTGTCTCCTGGATGTCCAGGTGCCTTCCTCCTTGTACTTCCTGTGGATTGTTAGGACCAGCCATTTCCTTCTGGTTTCTGCCACTGAAACTCCTGGCGTTTTTATACTTTGCTGCCTTCTTTAGTTTTTATAGATGATTATTTCAAGGCAGTTCTTACCTGCACTTCCCTGTAACTCTCTTTCTCTTTAATATAGCATCCGCGTGAATGTATCAACACTTTTTAAAATCAAAGGGTAGTTGGCTCACTGCAAGTCTGGGTATGTTTGGTATTTGGGCTTCCTGGTGATGCTCCACGTGTCAAATTTATTTTCAGAAAGCTGGTTAAATTTTTAATGGGACCCATAGTTAAATCACCCTGTAAACAGAAACTGTTTATATTTTTTGTAAAGAGGAATGTCATTTTTTTAGCCTAAATAAATGAGAAGGTTTGCTTATATTCCTTTGCAGTTTGAAGGAAAATACCTTGAAATAGGGGAGACTTCAAGAAAGAGGACTAGAAAGTTTTATAATCTCTCTTGAAGAACAGCAGAAATGTTCCAGCAACACCTCTGATGGTTGAGGCTGGAGTCGATCCCCGTCTCTGCTTGGCTGCTCCACACGGGTCCAGTCGAGCCGAGGGGGAAGTGGGGCAGCTGGAGGCATGGCTCGCTCTCTCCGTGAAGGCGTCAGGCCTGCTGGATCCTCATCTCTTTTAGTTACATGTTAGTTGGCTCCTTTAAAGGGAGGAAGGGTAGGCAGAGAGACAGACATAAAGGCCTCTGGTTAGCGTTGAGAAGCCACCCTGTCCACTGAACACTCCAGAGACCCCCAGAGGGTTACTTCCTTTGCCCTTGACGGTGGAGCCTGTCACTGACTGAGCAGATGGGTTTTTAACCACAGTGGTCACTGGGCCAGTCAACACATACGTGTTTATGTTTGCTCTCTGCCTTTGTACTCACTTCTTCCCCTGGCGCCAGGCCACTTCTGATCTGCTGTCTGTCACTCTCTTTTTTCCTTTTCTAGAATATAATATAAATAGAAGCATATATTATGTCATCCTTCTGGTTTTACTGCTTTCATTTAGTATGGCATTTTGAGATTCATCCATGTGATGGTATGTATCAATGTTTGTTCCGTTTTATTGCTGAATAGTGTTCCATGGTTCGGCTATGCTATAATTTGTTTATCCCTTCATCAGTTGATGGATATTTGAATTGTTTCCAGTTTGGGGCAATTATGAATAATGCTTCTATAAATATTCACACAGAAGTTTTGTGTGGACATATCTTTCCATTTCTTTTTGGTAAATACCCAAGAGTTGACTGGCCAGGTCCTATGGTAAGTATATGTTTTTAAAAAAAGGTAATGCCATACTGGTTTTCAAAGTGGCTATACCATTTTGCATCCCAACCAGCAATGAGGGAGAGTTCCAGTTGCTCCACATTCTAACACTTGACATGGTTAGTCTTTTTACTGTTAGTCATTTTGGTGGTTGTGTACCAAAACAAGCTGTTTTGGTACACATTTCCCTGATTGAGCATTTCTGATGTTGAGCATCTCTTCATGAGTTTATTGGTTATTTCTGTATTTAGTTTTGTGACGTGTCTGTTAAAATCTTTTGCTCATTTTTATTTGGGTTGTTTGCTTTTTTATTGATTCGTAAGACACCTGTATATACTCTGTATATAAGCTTTTGTCAAAAATATATTTTGCAAATAGTCTCTCCTAGGCTGTGGCTTGGCTTTTTGTTTTCTTAGCTGTGTTTCAAAGAGCAGAGTTTAATTTTTATGAAGTCTATTTTATAATTTTTAAAATACAGGTTGTAGTTTTTGTGGCTTATGTAAGAAATATTTGCCTAACCTAACATCACAAAGGTTCTCTTCTATATTTTCTTCTATAAGTTTAATAGTCTTGGCTCTTGTGTTTAGTTCTGTGATCCCTATTGAGTTAATCTGTGTGTGTGGTGTAAGAGTCAAGTTCACTTTTATCCATACATTTCCATTTGAAGAGTCTGTCTTTGCCCCATTGAAAAACCATGGCACCTTTATTGAAGCTCAATAGGCCATATAAGGATGGGTCTTTTTTTGGACACGCTATTCTGTTGCATTGATCTGTATATCTATTCTGACACTAAATACACTTTCTTGACTACTGCAGCTTTATAAGGCCTCTTGAAATTAGGTAGTACAAGTCCTCCAACCTTACCCTTTTTCACGATGCTTTTGGCTTTAGGTCCCTTTCCTTTCCATATAAATTTTCAACTTAGTTTGTCAGTCTGTTCGAAAAAGCATGCTAGGATTTTAATTGTAATTGACTGAATTTAAATATTAATTGGGGAACATGCCGTGGAGCAACTACGCCCATGCGCCACAACTACTGAGCCTGCGCTCCAGAGCCCACGAGCCACAACTACTGAAACCTGCGTGCCTAGAGTCCGTGCTCCGCAACAAGAGAAACCCACGCACCACAACAAAGAGTAGCCCCTGCTCGGCACAACTAGAGAAAAGCCCGCGTGCAACAATGAAGATCCAACGTAGCCATAAATAAATAAATAATTTTATTGAACTTGTCAAATAACCAACTTTTCTCTT
The DNA here is from genome assembly GCF_003031525.2 of Neophocaena asiaeorientalis asiaeorientalis. Classification (NCBI taxonomy): domain Eukaryota; kingdom Metazoa; phylum Chordata; class Mammalia; order Artiodactyla; family Phocoenidae; genus Neophocaena; species Neophocaena asiaeorientalis. The sequence continues at coordinate 5,770,880 of NW_020175053.1, forward strand.
AATAATTTTCTGTTTTTTATTTCATTGATTCACTTCTTATCTTTATTATTTCCTTCCATTTACTTACTTTGGATTTAGTTTGTTCTTTTTCTGATTTTTTAAGTGTGAACTCAGATTATTATTTTTATATCTTCTTTATTTTTCATTTTTTTAAACATCTTTATTGGGGTATAATTGCTTTATAATGGTGTGCTAGTTTCTGCTTTATAACAAAGTGAATCAGTTATACATATACATATGTTCCCATATCTCTTCCCTCTTGTGTCTCCCTCCCTCCCACCCCTCCAGGCGGTCACAAAGCACCAAGCTGAACATCCACACAGCTCAGACCAGGTATGTGGGGAGTTTCTTGCCTTTTGGGAGGTCTGAGGTCTTCTGCCAGCATTCAGTAGGTGTTCTGTAGGAGTTGTTCCACGTGTAGATGTAATTCTGGTGTATCTGTGGGGAGGAAGGTGATCTCCACATCTTACTCTTCGCCATCTTCCCGGAAGCCCTATATCTTCTTTTCTAATATAAGCATTTAAAGCTATAGACACGCCTCTAAGTACTGCTTTAGCTGTATCCCACAAATTTTGAAATGTTTTATTTTTATTATTATTCATTTCAGAGTATCTTCTAATTTCCCTCATGATCTCTTCTTTGACCCATGGATTATTTAAAAATAAATTGTTCAATTTCCAAATATTTGGGGCTTTCCTAGTATCTTAATATTGTTAACTTCAAATTTAATTCCATTGTGGTCAGACAGTGCATTTTGTATGACTTTAGTGTTTAAAATTAATTGCTACTTGTTTTTAGGCCTAGCATATGGTCTTTCCACATATACTTGAAAAGAATGTCTATTATGCAGTTGTAATGTCTTTAAAAGTCCTGGTGGGGGCTTCCCTGGTGGCGCAGTGGTTGAGAGTCCGCCTGCCAATGAAGGGGACACGGGTTTGTGCCCCGGTCCGATCCCGGAAGATCCCACATGCCGCGGAGCGGCTGGGCCCATGAGCCATGGCCGCTGAGCCTGCGCATCCGGAGCATGTGCTCCGCAGTGGGAGAGGCCACAACAGTGAGAGGCCCGTGTACCGCAAAAAAAAAAAAAGAAAAGAAAAAATCCTGGTGGCTGATAGTGTTTTTCAGATCTTTTATGTATTTGCAATTTTCTTCTTCTTCTCCTTCTTCTCCTCCTTATTTTTATTATTAGTATTAGTTTAGGAGTAAGAAAACTACAGGGCTAAATGTATCCTGCTGCCTATTTTTATAAAGTTTTATTGGAATACAGCTACACCCATTTTTTTATATATCATCTCTGGCTGCTTTTGCACTACCAAAGCTGAGTTAAATAGTGACAGAGACTGTATGGCCCAGAAAGCCTATGATATTTACTATCTGGTCCTTTATAGAAAAAGTTTGCTGGTCTCCAAGTTGTCCCAGTGACTGGTGAGAGGAAGGATTAAAACCTTATTTTAATGATAGTTGGAATCATCTCTCTCTCCCTTTGATTTTGTTTTTGCTTTGTGTGTTTTGTTTTTCTTTTTTGAGATGCATACACATTTATGATTGCTGTGTTCTCCTGATAAATTGACCTTATATCATAGTGAAATTTCCCTTTTTATCTCTGATGATACTTTTTGTCATGGAGTCCATGTATTTGATATTAACATTGTCCTTCCAGCCTTCTCACTATTTGTGTTGTATATCTTTTCAGTCGATTTACTTGAAGCTGTTGTTTATTTGTGAAATTTGGTTAAAGAATTAGATGGGGTATGGAGAAAAGTGAAAAGTGTCTTATGGGAATGGAGACTGAGAAACTGCCTGGAAACTGAGGGAAGTGAGAACCGGCATTTTGGTCAGGGTTTTCTTTTCTTCTTTTTTTTTTAAAAATAAATTTATTTATTTATTTTTATTTGTTTATTTTTGGCTGTACTGGGTCTCTGTTGCTGTGAGCAGGCTTTCTCTAGTCATGGCGAGCAGGGGCTACTCTTCATTGTAGTGTGCGGGCTTCTCATTGAGGTGTCTTCTCTTGTTGCAGAGCATGGGCTCTGGACACGTGGGCTCAGTAGTTGTGGCTCACGGGCTCTAGAGTGCAGGCTCAGTAGTTGTGACACACGGGCTTAGTTGCTCCGCAGCATGTGGGATCTGCCCGGTCCAAGACTCGGACCTGTGTCCCCTGTATCAGCAGGCAGATTCTTAACCACTGTGCCACCAGGGAAGCCCATGTCAGGGTTTTCTGGACCAAGTTCATCAGGCATCCTGGTTGCTGCAATCCAGGATAAATATAGTATGTGTAACCTTGATCATATGCTTGATCCTTGATTTCTTCACCTGTGAAGTGAGGATAAGAATACATTTGTATTTATCTCAAACCAAATTCATGTATGTGGATAGTTGTGCAGATTACCAAGCACCATTAAAGAACTATTTTAAAGAGTGGGACAGTATAGTGTAAATGGGAGCAAAAGACAGCTTTCCATTCATAGACTTTTTTTTTTGTGAAGGGTGTCATTTAAGTTTCTAATTTCTTTCTTTGACTCTTGTTGTGACCGTGAAAAGCTTTCTTTAGGGAAGTTTGGCTCTGGTCAGTGTTCAGGGTTGTAGAGTTTATCCACTTAATGAAGCCTTTGAAGGTGTGATGACTCATCTTTTCCTTATTTGTCCCTAAAAGGTACATTGAGGTTCTTAATGAGAAATTCAGTTTCCTTTGGTGTAACTTTGCTTTGGTTTTAATTCTCCTCCCCTGATCACAAAGGGGAAAAAAAATGCTCAAGTGGTTCCTGCCACATTTTTTCTCAAGGTAGACCGATTACTCTTACAGGTCTGTTGGAGTAGTGAAAGCCTTCGTAATGCCTTCCTAGCAGCACTTTATTTTGAGGCCTCTGGAGAGATTTGGGGTCCTGAGTGCATGTGGAGACCACACCATGAGCAGCTGGGGGCCTGTCTGAGGAATGAGGAGCTGAAGGAGGAAGTTTAGTAGAGCAGTTTTTCAGTCACTAAATGCAGTTCAATTTCATCTTGTTTTATTGGCATAGAAATAGAGCTACTCAAGGGAGGGACCAGAGCTTGAAGAAGCTTGAGTTTTGCCAACAGGAAACACAGACCCGAGCTCTTCTGACTCAGCGTCCTTCACTGTAGAAAGCTCTGTGTGTGCTGCAGATAAACAGAGATTATTTTCCACCCCGGTTCACCTCTTTAAAGACAATCTATACTACCTCTCCCACCCCCACCTATTTCAGTATTCATCACTGTTAGAGTATTTGCATTTTCTTTTTTGCCCAAATAGGAATAACACATGAATTAGCTATTGTGATCGCTGTGTCTTGTTGGAGGAAAGAAGTTACATCAGAAATTTATGGGACTAACATCAGGATTAATATTTGCATGTTTGCTTAGTCATGTCCTGGACTTAAGTGCATGCAACAGGTAAAGAGTCCACACTCTAAATATAATTCTTATTTCAAAAAGACAATCTCAGGTGCGTGAAAAGGAAGTATAATCAGTGTCCTACTGGAGAGGAGGACTAGGTGCTGAGATGGTAGACAGATGTCCTGATATGAGGCCAGGCGGCTGTGCCCTGGGCTTAGCTGTGGCCTACTGGGCCCTTGAAAACCACGGCCAGGCCCACTGGGACAGCTCTGGAGGCCCTGACATCCCTGAGGGGTGTGGGAAGACCGAATGGCAGGCATCAACATGCTAGGAGGGTTCTTTCTGGCCCAAGAACAAGGAAATAAGAAAAACACAATTGAAAATTACACGACCAGCTACCAGTAGAGGTTACGTAAAACAGGGTTGGTTTTTTGGTTTGGTTTGGTTTGGTTTGGTTTGATTTTTTGGTTTTTGCACCAGATCTTTCTGATTTATCTGTATTTATTTTTTGTTAAAAGATATAAGTTAAAGAAAAACTGGTAAGAGCCCTGGGCCAAGAAACTGAGAACTCCATAATTCTTTGTTTAATCTCTAAGGCAAAGCAGATCTGTATCTAAAATTAAGTGGACATTGAATAAACTTAGTGTGTGTAAGGGCACTCATGCTTGCAGATGTCTGCATCTGTTAAGGGCAGGGTAAGGGGAACAGGAAGTGCTGGGACTTGTATTTTTTCTGGAAGAAATCGGCATTCCAGATGTGTCCCATAGAGTCTTTTTTCCTTCGTGTATGTTCCTAAGTAACAGTTTCTGAAAGAGATTCAGTCCTGGTTGGGGACTGGAGATGTGTTTATGCTGTGGGTTGTTAAATATATTTACAGCTTTCTGAGAGTTCAGTGGGGCTTCTACAGCTGGGCTTCAACAGCTGCTGGCTGGAACTAAACCAGTGTGATTCTTGGGAACATTGTAAATCGCTTCGGACTGTAAGGAGCAGTAGGAAAGGTAATTTGAAGGAAACTGCACATGTTGTTAGTGTTCTTAGCTACAGTGTGTCAGGAGAAGGATCTAAGATGGGAGTCTGTCTGTGTTTCAGCAGGGTGTTTGCTCTTACTCCGGGGCTGCCGGGAGGTTTGCCCACTCTGGTCCCGTCAAGTCTGTTGACGCTCCCACCTGGGGACGGGGCAGAGGCAGTGCCGGCTCCTATTCGTGGGCACTGCCGCCGCCTGTGCATGGGGTGGAAGGTGCAAGCGTGAGATGCACGGGGCCTTCACTGTCCACTCTCTGTGACGGGCTTGACCCTTGGGGGACCCCCTCCAAAGCCAGGGAGCCGAGGTCTCTCCCTCACCTGCAGGACCAACCTGACCCAACAGGCATTCCCACCAGGGTATAAACTGGGGCTGCCATTTTGGAAGATTTGGGGGAATGTGTAGCAAAATGTAAAATATGCAGTTTAGACCAGTGCAAAAAGATAAATATTTAATGGTGCTTGTTATAACAGTTTAAAATGGTTCCCTTTAAATTACTGAGAACTCATATTCACACACCAGTGCCAACAATGGGGACTTGGTTTAGGAAATTACAGAAAGAGATTCAGCACAGATTGTTGAGTGGAAAAAAAAAAAAGGCAGCAAGAGCCCTTTGATCTCTTATGTAAAAGTGTGTGTGCACACAAGTGTGCACAGAGATGTGAGGAAGAATAACCACCAAACGTGGGTGGTGGCTTTTTCAGGTGGTGGGAGTGCCTGGCTTCCTCTGAGATGTGAGCTCGTGGAGACCTGCACTGATGTTTCCCACTGGAAGTGCCCAGTGGCCAGCGTGTTTCCAGTTGACACTGGGCGCTGCTGTAGCTGAGATGCCTCGGGACACTCTCCCACCAGCACAGTGCCTGGAAATGCTCTCAGTCTGTAAAGTGTGCGCTACCTTTGGACCTCGTCCGCTTTGAGAAGTTTAGCATATGGAATATAATGTGAAAAAATAATTTATCTCAAATCCTACCTCCAACAGTAGTGAGGCTCTACTCACAGAACTGATGTTGTGTGGTTTACATTGGGGATTCAGTTAGTGGTTTAAAAAGTTGTTTGATTCAGAACGTGAGCCAGTGTATTTCGTGGAGAAGTTCTTTAACAGCCACTTTGGACCAGGCCTTGCCATCCACAGCACCACCTCCCTTGCTCCCTCTTGTCCACTTGCTTCCCAGGCGCCTCCCCTCCACCCCATGCACCTCTTCCCCCAAGTGGGATCGGGTCCCGTCCTTGGCAACACTGTCCCTGATCCTGCAGGCAGAACCTGCTGGTTGGTTCCTCCTCAGCCTCCACAGTGTCTAGGACGATCCTGGCACCATCTCCCTCCAGACCTGTGCTCTCTGTGGCAGCCTCAGGAACAGCCAGGGTGGGGGTGAGGGTAGGGGTTCTGCTCCAGAAACACAAAACCCCTTCCATCCTCCTTCTCGTGTTGCTCTTTCTTGTGAGTCCTTGGTGTTTTTAAACAAAACCTCTCCCTGGAGTTTTCCTTTGGCCTCTGAGGCTGGTTCGAGCACAGATCTGCTGGTTCTCTGTGTTTGCAGAGAGAGGCCTCTCGTGCGTCCAAGCTCCAAGGCATAGAAGGTGCCTCCCTTTTCTTTGCCCTTACCCCCTCTGAGTCCCTCCTGATGTTGTTCCCCTTTCCATTTAGCCTGGTTGCCCAGGTGTTAAGGGAGAATCACTTCTCTGGATGGATCAGGACCGTTACCTGGACGATAGGTCATCCCTGCTGTGCTGGGGGGGTGCTCATGGAGGCAGGTCAGGGATCATGCGTTTATGTTCCTTGCAGGTTTTTTGAGTGTGGCTCTTCCTATTCAGTCCTACCAGTTAAATCCCAGTCCCCCCTTGGAAGCTGTCGGATGAGGGTACAAGTGTGCAGGCGAGCAGCAGATTCCTGTGTCCTGGTGCCCTCCCGAGATAAGCACAGGTCTTAGGCTGGATGGAGCTGAAGGCCTTGGGCACCTGCTCTTAAAATACCTCCACCTGCCTCTGCAGCCTTCTCCTGTTAGGCACACTCCCAGCAGCTGGGAGCCTTCTGGGTACGGAGCCATGTGAATTCCAAGACCATCTGGCTCTTTCCTTAGGGTTTTATCCATTTGCTCCTGAGCCCCTGGACTGACCATGTGCAGCAGTGCTTTTGTTTACTGAATGTGGGCGGGTGGGGCCAGGGGCCAGGGGCCAGGGACGTGGGTGGTTAAAGGGTCTAAAAGATCTGAGGACCTTGAAGGAGGCTTAACAGACTGAAGAAAGAGACCTTTTTCAACTGGAGAGAATTTGCACTTTTGCATTATTGTTAAACTTAGTGTCCCATCCCTTGATGAGCATTTATAAGCTGCCTTTGTGCCTTGACCCTCTTGGTCTGTGTTACATCAGGTCTCAGAGCTGGATTGGTGGAGTCACCTGGAATTTGTTGGTGAGTGAGAGGCAGCCTGTGGGGTCAGCCAGACCCTGGTTCAAACCCAAACGCGACCCTTTATCATCAGCTTTGCACCCTTAGGGAAGTCAGTTAACATTTCTGAGCCACAGTTTTTTCAACAACCTAACGACTACCTCTAGCAGGGCTGCTGGGACGGTAGCTGAGGAAATGTCTGTGAGGGGAACCAGGGCAGCCTGACATGGGGTGGGTGCCCAGGGAGGCAAGGACGAGGCCGGCTGAAGACGCCGGCCCACGTGCGCGTGCACAGACGGGCGCGCGCTGGGAGTCGCCATGGGACCAAGCCCAGCCCCGCACACCCTCAGTCCTGGCCCAGAGTCTAAATTGCTGGGCCTGCACAGAGCCACGCTGCTCCTCAGAAGTAACAGTTGGGGAGGGGCTTGGTGAACTTTGGTGAAAATGCAATCCATTATTTACTTGAGTAGCATCCATTTAGAACACATGGTTCTTTATACCTTAAAGTTGGAATTACATATTCCAGTCTTTGAAAACTACAACTATCTGAAAAATTAACTTTCTGCACAAGCTACCCGAGCGTAAGAACAGAGTCTTAAACTTGTTGGAAAATCCATCAGTGTCTAGCAGTTAGTCCATGATAAGTCCTAGATGGCATCGTGGATGGAGTACTGCATGCTCTCCTTTCTTCTTCCCCAGTTGGGGCTCTCGTAAGCATTTCCAGTCTTAAAGCAACTTCCTGAATTTCCCCCAAAGCAAGCAGCCGCCTAGTTGAATTTCACTGTCGTCGTAAAGTGGTACTGAGGCAGTCACATTTGGGGGGTGCCTGGATGGGAGAGCACGGTGGTGCCTCGGAGGAGCTGAGTCGAGATAAGAAACATTTCCATCGAGGCACAGAGGGAGGCACCATGCAAGCCTCTAATTCGCTAAGGTCCCTGCTGGCAGTTTTTAATGCCCTGTTGATTTTATTAAACATTTATAATAAGAAGTTGGAGTTTTGTTTAGGCTAAAACCATAATGATAACAGCTGTCTTCATCTCTCAGAAGCAGTGAAAGTCACATGGTAGAGGAATCAGCACTGGATGGGGAGCCGGCCCAGGTCACAGGCTGAGATGCAGCTCCTGGGAGGTACTGGGGGTATGTCTGGCCAGGGCGCCAAAGGGCAGGGGGTTTTGTGAGTAAGATTCAAAAAGACCAATGGTTCTGTTGAATTTATTTTACTCACAGAGGTATTTAAACTGAGGAACAAATACATAATTGTGTTTTTAACGCATCTAAGCAAAGGGAACTGAGTCTGAGTATTTGGGCTGGAAGAGTGACGCATTCAAAGGCTGTGGCTGCGAGGCTCTGTGAAGCCCCGGGGGACAAACTTAGGAGGGCGAGTGCGTCCAGGTCAGCCGGGGTGCTGGTGCTGACAGTGCCCTGGTCAGTCAGGGCTGTCATGGGTTAGCCTGTGGAGTTTCACAGCTCCCAGCTTTTCTAGTTCTTGCTTTTTGGGTTTTTCCAGTGGAGCCATCAGCAGGGTGGTCAAGAAGGCAATTTTGCTATCAAGCAAAACTAAGTTCAAATTCGGGCCCTGCCCTTGAGAAGCCAGAGAACGTGGGCAAGTTTCTTAATTTCTCTGGGCTGTGTTTACCCTGTAGGATGGAGATGCTATGACCTGCCTCGTGGGTAGTTCTGAACTGTTGCCGTCATCCAGCCAGCACCTCTTCATTATTCAGACCTTCCCTTGGGACCGTTGGCCATGTCCACAAAGAGAAATCAGACACCATTGCTGCCTTCAGAGGGCTTATTATCTACTTAATGTAAGACTTGAGAACAGTTTACATCAGAAAGTGAGAAAGACCACATAAAAGGTTCCAACAGAACGTTGTGCTGGTTCTGTGGGGAGTAAAGCATAGCTTTGCGAGGAGTTGAAAACACAGCCCTGAGCAGAGACCCTGCTCATTAACAGGGGACGACTTCACCCACAGAATTGTTTAATTTCTGTAAGAAAGCAAAAGCCAGCAAAAGAAAAGCTTCACCTGATTGGTGTTATGCAAATTTTGATGGATGGAAACAAAAATCTGGAACCTGTAATGGATCTGTGGAGGGATTTGGTGCTGGCATAAATCAAAGCTGGTGGTATTGCCCTATGGGTTTTCTTTCCCTGAATTTATTTCTCTCTTGTTAAGAAAAAGTAAGAGTTTGCTGTGCCAAAAGGACATGGAGTTAGGTTGAAACTAACCATAATCATTTTATTTGTTTCATTTACTTTATTATGTGGATTAGTTGAGAATTCACCCATTCTTAAAATATTATTAAGAAAGGATTGAAAAATGGTAAAAGGTTGGTATTTTGTTATTATATATTTTTAGTAAGTGTGGTGTTCTAGTTGAGTCTAAGACTTGGAACAGTGTTGAAATTGTTTATGAGTGGGAAATAGATGGAAGTAAATAAAAAAGACTTATAGTTAGTGATTTGTTCAGTATCACTTAGCAACATCAATATTTTTGTCCACAAATAAAGGTCCCCTGTTTTGTGCATGTTGAAAATATTTGTACACTGAAGTGTTTATGACCTTGTGTACACAGTGTCTAAGGCACTAGGACATTTTGGTCATTGCTGGGTTTGCAGTACTTAATTTGGGTGTCTAGACTCTGGTTATAGTGACAGAAAACCGTCTGAAAATATGAGACAGGATTTTAAAGAATGACACTCTTAAAATATGTCTGCAAACTGCCTCTTAACACAGAAGTAAATTAAATTACAGACCTAGAAATATCTTAAATTAAAAGGATTTCTGTCTTCGAAAATAATTATTTGCATGGTTTGAGCATCACTTTTTCCTCTTCTGAAGCTGAAACATTATGTTCCGTGAGCTGAACCAAGAACAGGGGCAATTACTATTAAAAACATGGAAATTGATTAATCTTCAGTTCTCTGGTACTTGATTATCTGGATCCTGACCAGCTCAGACACAGTGGCTCTTCATTTCTCCTGCTGACAGCAGTGTCCTTCGACATAAAACCACAGCCTGGGTGTCAAGACAGGTGGCAGTCCTGGCTGCTCTCATGATGTGGTCTTGACCTGGGAGCAGGTCAGGTTAGCTGATCTGTCCCTTTTGTAAGTCTGTCTGGTATTTGTTCACTGAAACTGCCATTCATACAGCAAATTACTGAGTAAGTCTCACTGTCCAAGGCTCTGTCTGGATGTCTCTGCCTAGCCCATTTTCACCCCCAGGATGTTTTATTTCTTCTAATTATTCTAGTCACATGGCTGGAATTTAATCCCATTATCCCACTTGTTGTCTGTCTTGTGCTTGAATAGATCATAGAATTGCCTTGTTTTTCTCTGCTTCCCTGAGCCTGGTGCACAGTGGGCGCTCATACACGAATGGTTATTAAGCCAATAGACTGATGGACGGGTCAGAGACCGTGCAGGCATTACATACATTCTGTATTCCAGCTGTTAGCTCAACATCAGGTGTTCAAACTTAAAAACATAATTCCCATGTAAAAATATTACAAATTATGGCCAAAATTGAAAATTAGACCATGGTAATGTATATAACTGAGAATGTAACAGATTAGTTGTTTATGTGTTTTTCTAAGTCAGGAAGCCCGTGTATGTTCAATAAAATAGTTGTACATTTTTAGTGCTATTTCAAGCATTTAGTTTAAAACATGGCTTTAAACGGGGCCTCTTCTGTTGATAGTTCACCTTCAAGTCTGATTTGGAAAGGGAGTGTGTGGGCTGTCTGGACACCAAAGGCTCAGGGGCCAATGACACCTGCAAATGAGCTATTTAATTTTTGCTACAGTGAACTATTGCCCTTTAATATATTATTATTTCCTTTAGGGAAAACTGATGTTCAGGAACATTATAACAGAATTTAAATTTTGGTACCTTGACGACTAAAAATAATATTTTAATGAGTAACTTGCACATATTTTCAAAAGGTAATCAGTAATTTATGTAAATGTTGCATCCCCAAGGATGGAGCCTAACTCCTTACTCCTTAGGGAGGGGCTATACGTACTTCCTGCCTTCCAAGTGTGTGACACACAACGGGGGAAGAGGAACTTCACGGTGGAGAGACCTGACAGCCACAAGCTCGGCCAGGGCAAGATGGCAGCGATGAGTCATGTTGAGAGCACTGGCTTTTGATATGACATGACAGAGATGACTCTGGGCTTTTATGGTCTTCCTCCACAAGACCGAAACGTGCATTCTAATCACACAAGGGAAAAAATCAGACAAATCCCAGTCAAGGGGAATTCAACAAAATACCTGACCAGCCCCGCTCAGAGCCACCGAGGTCATCAAAAACAAGGGAAGTCTGAGAAACTTGTCACAGCCAGGGGAGCCTAAGGAGATGTGGTGACATAATGTAACATAGTGTCCCGGACGGGGTCCTGGAACAGAAAAAGGACATTATGTAAAAAAGGAAATATAAATACACTGTGGACTTCAGTTGATTTTTCTTTGAATTGTAATCCATAAGAGGAAGGCTGACATCCAGTTGAGTCCTGCTGCCTTTCTGAGCTAGTTCGGGACACGGCATCCAGAACGGTTGTGATAAGATCCGTCATGGCCTGCCTCCTCCCACCTCCTCCTCATCTCTTTCTCTCCTCTTCCTTTTTTAAGAAATTATTCTGCTAGATTACTTCTGATGAAATGTCTTGATGTTCTCTTACCAGTGGGATGCAATATTAGATAAACTGCTGATTTTCAGGTTACTATTTTCATTTGAAATGGGCCAGAAGATAGTAGACTCTAAGTGTCTAAATTTTGTTGTGTGGCTCAGTAAGATAGAAAGCAGTTGTTGCCTTAGGGCACAAAGAAATGTAGATGAGTTGTGTTTTGAGTTGAAAAATTACTTGGTCTGTCCTAATAAGCAAGCCAGGCATGCCTCAGAGAAACTCACTGTTTTCAGACAAAGAATTATAAGTTGAGAGAGAAGCTTATAGGGTATATAGTTGAATGATCTTACTCCATAGGTGGAGTAAATCCAGAGTTAGATGATAACCTAGAGCTTGTTTGGCAGTTGTATTATCTTCTGAGAAGGTGGGTAAGTAGTTTTTTGTGTATGGATTAGTCTCTTGCATCCTGTTTTAATAGCTTCATCAGAGTCTTCCTTGTGGCTTCGTTATTATAGAGAGAACGTGAGTCTGTGTTAAGCGTTAGACTTATTACCCATCTGGCCTGAGGCAGATGATGGTTTTGGAAAGCATTCCTGCCCTATCTGGTCAGTCACTGAGAGCGATAACTTGCATACTCATAAATTGGGTAAAAATACCCTATCTTCTTAAGCATCAGTGTATGTTGTTTTCTATAATTCATCATGTCTGGAAACTTGATTTAAGTATGAGCTATTTATTTTCACTTTGAATTTCTGAAACTTGGTTATCATTTCAATCAGGGAACATTTTTAGTGAGCAGAGCTTTCCTTCTTGTGATGGGGTCATCATCCTTTCTTCATGTTGTCAGGAGGTCACAGGGCCTCACTGGAATGAGTACATTTGAATTGACAGAAATTAGATAGGTATAAACCCTGCTTTCAAGAACTTTGCAGTCCAAAGAAGCACATGATTACTTGTAATATATGTCTCCTGAAGCGTGTGAAATACGTAGGTGAGGAGTAACGAGGATGCTTTGGGAGAGGTGGGCTTGGCTCTGCCTGAACCAGATAAGCTTTTCATAAGAGGAGGAGTTATGGGCCTAGATCAGATGGCCACATAGGGACTTCTTTCTGAGAGCAAGGATGGCTCTGTGGAGCCGGTGGCCTGGAGGCTGGATCTTTAGTGTCAGTAGGTTTCCAGAGGTGCAGGATGCCTTTGGGGAGAAAGGAATTTCAGCTGTTAAAGAAAGACATACCACTGGGGAAAGTTGAAATATATTTGGAAAATTCCATGATGGGGGATTGGCTGTTGCTGAACCTCCTAGTCTTCGTACATCAGATCAAGGGTGATATTGCCAATGTGATTTATGACTGTGGATGCCGGCCCTCAACCTGGTTGAGGTAATGTTTGTCAGCTCTCTTCGCTGTAAAGTTACTGTCTTCCCCTTATCCAAAGGGAGCCACCCTTTAAGGGGTGGTTAATGCTCTATAAAACATAGGTATTATCAACATATTGTGATGAAAATCATGGATATTCCAGACCAGTTATCAGGCCTAAGAAAATAGTAAACAAACACTAAACTTTACGTACACTTTGAAAAAGAGCCTCATCTAAACTTGACCTTCTCAAAAACTAGTACCTAAAGGTAGTTTCCTTTAGGCAAGGTTTGTTATAGGGAGACCAGAAGTTGTTAAAGAAATGAGTTAAGAAATGACACTTGTCTTAGCGACTGGTGTGGACTAATTACTGTGTAAAATGTCAGGCTTCATTTCCAACATCACCTTTATCATCATCATCATCTTCTTCACTCTCATTGAATAGCTGAAGCTCCCAGATACTGGACACCAGCATACCCAAATTCTTGATAACCAATCTCATTATTTCCACTTTGAATTTGAATTTTTAAAAAAGTTTTAAAACAAAAACAAAATCTAATCATTTTTCAAGGTATAAGGAATTTCATACGTTGAAGCCATTCATATAATGAATGGTTTTTGCAAACTTCAGCACTTTAAAAGGTGTTGGTATAGGCCACTCTGGGAGATTGCCTATTGATTGCACTGTTAATCAGTTCCTAACCAACCACTGCCAGATTTATCTGCACATTATACAACTTGTATGTTATCCAAGCTGGTTGAAATTCTTACCCTTGTACAAATATAGACCAGGGAGAATGAAGCAGGACTGCACTCAAGCATACCTTCCAGGAGGCGTGTCTCTGGAAGAAGAAAACAAGAAGCAATGAGTTCTCATGAGGAGGAAGACTCCCTGGGAGACCACCCCAGGATGGGCACTGCTGTGGCCCCGTTCTCAGTCCTCACCCGGCTTCTCTGGCCAGCGGGGCAGCTGCTGAAGTGCTGGGGAGAGGCGCTGCTCCTGGGGAATGCGGTTGCCTCTGCTGTCGGCAAGGTTGCCGTGAGCTGCTGTAGCCGAAAGGAACCCACGAGTCTAGACGGTAAATCACCAATCGTTAGTGGCTCTGAAGGTCTCTTGAAAAAAAGAGCGAATCCCTACTTTGATTTTTCCTCGATAAATAATTGTTGACTAATTACTAACAAAGGGTTCCTCCAGAGCCCAGTGGTGATTAGAACAACAGCAGCTTCACGACAGGGCTCTGAGGCGTTGCCAGCTTCTTGTGGGAGTCACCCCCTGGCCTGGGAAGGGATGAAGGAACAGCAGGGACCTGGGAATGGCACCTGCCTTAAAACAGCATTCATGGAGAATGTCTAGATGCTTCAGCCAAGTTATTTTTATAAATTGTTAATTACATATGAAGCCCAGTCCACTAAAAACTGCAACAGGAGTATTAGCCTCTATTTGTCTAGAATTGGAATTTCTAAATATGTATATGTGTGTGTGCATATACATGTTTGTATGTATATATGCACATATGGATAAACACATGTTTGTGTGTGTGTGTGCATATATGTACATATAATCTACATATTACTTCCTCGAAGTCTGGATACCAAGGTCACACTGCTTGAGCGTCAGGAAACTGAGTTCTCATAGCAGCTCCACAAATTACTTTTTCAATGATCTTGGCTAAATCATGCCTTTTCCTGGCCTCAGATTCCTCGTCTCAGGAGCTGATAGAGATCAGTGAGGCCTCTTCTAGTTCCAAGATCACATTGTTTTTGAGATTACTCCTGTATCTGGGCAGCACCCTAATGCCCTCTAACCAGGGCAGGGTGTCAGTCTCTGCCTGTGAAATGTCCAGTTTGCCATTCGGAATCTACCGGGTTGGGTGTTGAAACCTGCAGCAAGGATCCCTTGACCAGTCCTTCCGTCTGATAGTTTTCTCATCTGCTTGGCACTTTCTAGCTTTTAGGTTAAGTGTTAGCAGAAAGGGTAGAACTCCTCAGTTCCTGGTTTGCTTTTATTTTTTCTTTCCAAAATTATGTTGTTCAAAACAAATAGAGGAACCAGGGAATTATCTTCAGGGATTTGAAGCCCTCAGTAGGTGAGGTGATTGCACGAGTGTCCCTTTGCTTTTGTGTCTGTTGGCAGGTGCCAGCCACGTCCCCAGATACTGTAGGCCAGGCGGCTACAGCAAGAACCCCAAATCACTAAGAGTCTGTCTGGCTGCTGGCTTTTCCTCTGTGGCTTCTGAGCAGGTTTTCAGAAGTGATAGGTAACTCGGCACAATCTCAGAACCAAAGGGAATCTGGTTCTTACTTCCTAGGCCGTGACTCTGTCTTTGCCAGCCCCCAAAGAGCCTGCATCTTAAGTACCGTCTCCGGACTGGCAGGAAGAAGTGGGGCTCCCTCCTCTTCCAGGGGACCCCTGAGGACGTGCATTTCACATGACCCAGCAGGACTAAGTGGGTCACTAAAGTGACAGGATTTTGAAAACAAAATTTCTTTTTCCTCTTCCATGAGTTTTGAATTTAATCTTTTTTTCCACAAGACAAGAAATCAGACAGTTTATCTTCTTAGCTTGTCTGTGAAAGGGTCTTAATGAGATCAAGCCTCCTTTTTCAATCTTGACCTTTTATT
This sequence comes from Neophocaena asiaeorientalis asiaeorientalis, assembly GCF_003031525.2. Classification (NCBI taxonomy): domain Eukaryota; kingdom Metazoa; phylum Chordata; class Mammalia; order Artiodactyla; family Phocoenidae; genus Neophocaena; species Neophocaena asiaeorientalis. The sequence continues at coordinate 5,786,234 of NW_020175053.1, forward strand.
TTGAGAATAATATTTAAAGAAGACTCCAACCTCAGCATTGATGTGCAGGAAGTAGCAGCTCCTATTGATGTGGTTGATGAGATGTGGGGCCTAGAATGCGGAGCTGGGGTTGAAGTTACCTGTCAGAGTCTCCGGGTGAGCAGTGAGCTGGTTGGTGCCGTAACTGTGGTCTTTTGACACAAAGCTGTCAAGTATGTGTGGAATAAAGGAAGACCATGAATCTAATCCTGTGTTTCCACATGACCTGTATGACCGTAGGAGAGTCTAGAGAGCTCTGTTTTCTCACTTGTAAAATGGCTTCTGATTGTGTCCTGTGCCTCGAGGGTGTGTAAAACACCCCAGTTTGCAGGTCTTACCGTCTCAGGGGACGTCCCAAGTAGGTATTAGGGGCCCTGCCCTGTAGCTATTCTTTAGGTTCTGTGTTTGAAGGGCTGAAAGACTTTAGGGTTTTTAACTGGACATGAACTGGTAAAGTTATTTAGGGGACAGTATGTAGATAATTTGTTTTGTTTGTCCTTTTGAAATGGGCCTCTTAGTGTATCTGTTGCACTTTACCCTTTCCTTAGGGCACCACCCACTTATGTTTCCTCAGGTCATAGAATTTGGAATTCTGAAAATTTCTCAATGAGAAATAGATGCACACTTACAGCTCCTTAAGATCTTGTGCTTGTAATTAAATTTTTGAGCACCATTTTTATATTGGAGTAGATGAGATAATTAAGATTTTTCAGGAAGAAGTATATGAGAGGATAAGCGGTTTCTGCCATGTGATTAAACAGTGCGGCTGAGATACTTGATGAGCAGAGGAGGTGTTTTTGGAAGTGCACTTCACCACCATCCCAAGGGCTGTCCTAATGGTAGTTCACGACAGCTGTCCAGAGACCTAGAGTGTGGTGACGCCCATTTACGAGCACATGCCCTAAAACTTACCTTTATTTGATGGAGGATTTACACTGATGGTCCTTGGGCCTTGTGGGAGATCAGGCATGAAAATGTGCATGGTTTACTCTAGTGATCCAGCATATTAGGAGGATACACTATGAACCTAAAGGTTCTTCTGACTGTCAAATCCTCGTGTAATTATAAATAATTATTGTTTTATATACTAGAAAAAACTTTAAACCCGAGGATGTACAACAGCGAATAATAGTAAGAAAGAAAAAGTAGAAAGTCTAAAATATCTAGTGAGCATTATATATGTCCTTAATTTTACTCAGCTGTCTGGCATCACCTCTGGGATGGCAGAGTGATTGAAAACCTTGGGGTTAAGGAGATTCAGGCCCCAGATTCATGACTTTGTGTGCCCTCAGGCAAGTTGTTTGGTACCTGTACACTTCTGTTTCTTCATCTGTGAAAGGTGCCTGCTTTATAGGTAGACTGCCGTGGGCGTCGATGATGATGAGCCCTGTGTTTGGTCGAGGGGCTGCCCTGGATGACATCATCCCTGGCCCCCAGACTGGCCACCTTGGGACTTTGAAACTGACGTAACTCAGTTCAATCTGAGCTCCTCTCATTTCTCCACCCTCTTAATTATGTCCTTTCCCTTTCAAATTTGTTTTCAATGAATTTCAATTTAAAAAAATTTCAGTAAAGGCCATTAACAGGATGTTGATGAACTTATGAGAGATGCAAGTTCTGAGTTGGCGCCCCCCGCGCATGGAACCCCTGTTTCTCCCAGGCTGTGCCCTCGTGTGTGAGCTGAAGGCGGGAAGTGGCGCGCTGGCTTCTGGAAACGTTCAGCTGCCAGGTTTCCTGTGCTGCAGACTTAAAGTAGATGAGACTTGAACGACTCTCCCCTCTAGACTGAGACTGTTCTGCTTGCTCTAGTGTCCCTAGCACAGTCATTCCTTGGTTAGGAGTGGAGGAAGCTTAAACTCCAACTTCCCATTTCTGACTGTTTGGGCACAGACCTGATGGCTTACCCTGGGTACCTGAAGGGTTACTGTTTCTTGTCACTCTGTCTTTTTTTTTTAATAAATTTATTTATTTTTGGCTAAGTTGGGTCTTTGTTGCTGCGCACAGGCTTTCTCTAGTTGCGGTGAGCGGGGGCTACTCTTCGTTGCAGTGCGCAGGATTCTCGTTGTGGTGGCTTCTCTTGATGCGGAACACGGACTCTACGCGCACGGGCTTCAGTAGTTGTGGCTCGCGGGCTCAAGAGCACAGGCTCAGTAGTTGTGGTGCACGGGCTTAGTTACTCCATGACACGTGAGATCTTCCCGGACCAGGGCTCGAACCCGTGTCCCCTGCATTGGCAGGCAGACTCCCAAACACTGCGCCACCAGGGAAGCCCCTACTCTTTTTCTTTTTTAAACCATGATAACTTCTTTTTTATTGAGAAATAGCTAATGTATAACATTTTATTAGATTCAGGTATACAAAATAGGTACACAGGTACACAGCCTGTGTTAGATATTTGTATATTCAGGCATACCTCAGATATTGCAGGTTCGATTCCTGACCACTGCACAAAAGCAAATACCACAATAAAGTGAGTCATGAATTTTTCAGTTTCCAGTGCATATAAAAGTTATTTTTACACAATACTGTAGTCTGTTAAGTGTACAGTAGCGTTATATCCAAAAAATACATAATTAATATACTTCATTGCTAAAACATGCTAACCATGCTAACCATCATCTAAGCCTTCAACAAGTCACAGTTTTTTGCTGTTATAGGGTCTTGCCTCGTTTTTGCTGGCTGCTGACTGATCAGGGAGGTGGTTACTGAAGGTTGGGTGGCTCTGGCAGTTTCTTAAAACAGCCATGAAGTTTGCTGCCTTGATGGACTCTTCCCTTCATGAACGATTTCTCTGTAGCATGAAATTCTGTTTGATAGCATTTTACCTACTGAGCTTCTTTCAGAATTGGAGTCAGTCCTCTCCAATCCTGCCCCTGCTTTGTCAACTAAGTTTAGGCAATATTCTAAGTCCTTCGTCGTCATTTCAACACTAGTCATAGTATCTTCACCAGGAGTAGGATCCATCTCAAGAAACCACATTCTTTGCTCATCCTTAAGAAGAACTCCTCATCTGTTCAAGTTTTGTCATTAGATTGCATCAATTCAGTCACATCTTCAGGCTTCATTTCTAATTCTAATTCTCTTGTTGTCTCTACCACATCTGCAGTTACTCCCTCCACTGAAGTCTTAAACCTCTCGAACTCATCCTTGAGGGTTGGAATCACCTTCTTCTAAACTCCTATTAATGTTATTTTGAACTCTTTTCATGAATCATGAATGTTCTTAATGGCATCTAGAATGTAAATCCTTTCCAGAAGGTTTTCAATTTACTGTGCCCAGATCCATCAGAGGAATCACCATGGCAGCTATAGTCTTACGAAATGTATTTCTTAAATGATAAGACTTGAAAGTCAAAACTTACTCCTTGATCCTTGGGCTGCAGGATGCATGTTGTGTTAGCAGGCATGACAACAACAGTGCAGAGCTCAGCGGTCACCTGTGGCTGAGGTAGTGAGACGTGACACATCCTGTAGTTGTCTGACACACACACACGTGGTTTTATTTGATCTTTTATGACACTCTTAGTGCATGTAGGGGTGATGAAGAAGAAGGTTGTGTGACTCATGCAGGTCAGACTATCATCAATGTATTTATAGTACGTTTCCCATGAAGATGGAGTTTTGGGGAAGAAGCTGACTTACCTTGTTTAATTGGGAGAAATGAAATACTTGAATAGTCAGTTACTTTTTCAATGGGTACCTTTCAAACTTTTTTAACCCTGACCTACAGTGAGAAATACATCTCTTATCCCAACCCAGTTCAAACACAGATGCATACATGCAGAGCCCAAGCACACCTTCCACAGTGCTTATCCTCACTATTTGCTCTCTGATATTTTCCATTCTATTTTGTGTCTTGAAATGCACTATTGCACTGACTGCCTAGTGGATAGCAAGCCTGGGCTTAAAAATCACTGTTCAGTTTCCTTTCTCTCTGAAGGCCAGAAGGGTAACCCGACGGTTAGGGAAGCGGGTGAGCTGTCTTCCACAGCCATGTGGGAAGATGTGCTTTGGGCCAAAGCATTAGTAGTATTTGGTAGAGTGTATAAGATGTATTGTCACTTGTATGCTTGATGGGCTTGGCACTGGGTGGTCAACTAGGCTTTTAACCCTTTTAAGGAAAATTCTTACACGATAAAGAGTGTAGGTATGATTTTTCCAAGGTGGGATGATGAACGGCGTGAGCCCTTCAGTTTTTAATGTTACATTTAACTCTTGGAAATCCAAGATGAGAAACAGGGCCACAAAAGATAAAATTTGTAATCTACAAATAGTTTAGAAGGAATTTAGTTTCTTCTGGAAGTCATGGTTCCCAGTTGGAGTACAGAAGGAAACCAGAACTTGGTGAAGTGATCTAAGTTTGAGCTGTTTCTTATGAATTTATTATCTGACTCTCATAGTTTAAAACTTGGTTGTAGGAATGAGCATTTACATGTAGAGATATTTTTAAACTTATGAAGGGCTATTTGCAAAATAATAGTATTTTTTTAAATTTCTCTAATAGCTTGACTTTTTTTTTTTTGGCCTAATATTGTTTCCCCAGCAAGACTGTGAGGTTTTGTGAGCTCGCCTGGCCGTGGCAGTTCCTGTTCGTCCACATGCTGCACAGTGGTGGTTACAGACCCTGGGGGTCTGGCCTGTAGGCAGAAATGGAAGAGGGTTGTGCAGGAGCACAGGGTGGGGGCATCGGCAGCCTTTCTACATTTTTCTTTTCCTTCCGAACTTCCTTATACCCTGATTTTCCATCACTGACCTCATTTAACCTTCGCCCGTATCGTATGTGCACACCCGTCCCAGGGTCCCAGAGAGCCTGTATCTCCAGAGCGGTACTGGGGGGCCGCTCGCCCCTCCGAGGCAGCTCCTGGTTCCGTCCCTTGGTCCGTCTGCCACTCAGCTGACACTGCCAGCCACCACGGTGGATTCTCACCCTACTGGTTCAACTAGACCTTCCTCTAAGCAATGTTGTTTAATTTATACCCTTTGTGAACCACTGGTTAACAAAGAAACACTAATGTTGAAATACTAGTGAGGATGTTAAAAATCATAATCACTCTGCAGATTTCTTTCAGTGTGGTCTCAGGTCTCTGTGTTCCATGATACTGATAATGGAATATCAGAATAATGATACTATTCTGGTTTTTCTGGTTTCTGGTTTTTCAAAATTTAATGTTAAAGAGGAAAAATATGTTGATAATTATATGCAGGTTAATTTTATATTTATTGAGAATAAAGATCATCCACAGCTTAGAAAGATGCTCGCAATCAATGGCACAAAACAGAAATATTACAAAAACAAGCCCATTGATTATTAAACCTGGAAATACAAAAATTGTAAACATCAATTAAAAGTGATCGTAATTGTTAGTGTTTAAAGTAATTTCATTTCATAGTTCTTTTTTATTATACCAGCTTTATTGAGATATAATTCACATATGCCATACAATTCCCCCATTTAAAGTGTACAATTCAGTTGTTTTTAGTATATTCACAGAAGTGCACAACCATCACCATGGTCTAAATTTAGAACATTTCTGTCTAAAAAGAAACCTCAAGCCCATTACCAGTCATCTACCTTTTCTCCCAAGCTCCCAGCTCTAGCCAACCACTCATACTTTTTGTCTCTGTAAATTTGCCTATTTGGGACATTTCATATAAATGGTCTTTTGTGACAGGCTTCTTTCACTTAGCGTGATATTTTCAGGGTTCACTCAGGTGGTATCATATATCAGTGCTTCATTTCTTTTGATGGCTGAACAATATTTCATTCTGTGGATATGTGACATTTGTTTATCCATTCACCTGTGGATGGACATTTGAGTTGTTTCCACTTTTTGGCTGTTATGAGTATTACAGGATTTGTAAGGACATATGTGTTCATTTCTTTTGGGTGTATACCTAGAGTGGACTTGCTGGGTCGTGTAGTAACTGTCTGTCTAACTTGGTGAGGAGCTGCCAGACTGTTCTCCACAGCAGCTGCCCCGTTCGCACCCCACACATGATGCAGGAGGTTTCCAGTTCTCCATGTTCTCACCAACACTTGTTACTGTCTTTTGATTCTCGTCATCCTGGTGGGTGTGGAGTGGAATCTCAATGTGGCATTGATTTGCATTTCCCTGATGAGTAATAATGCATCTTTCATGTGCTTGTTGACCACTTGTACAGATTCTTTGAAAAACTATCTATTTAGAACCTTTGCCCATTTTTAATTGCACCTTTATATTATTGAGTTGTAAAAGTTTTTTATATATTCTTGATATAAGTCCCTTATCGGCTCTCTGATTTGTAAAAAAATTTTCTCATTCTGTGGGCTGTCTTTTCCCTTTTCCTTGATGGTGTCCTTTGAAGCACAAAAGATTTTAATTTTGATATAGTTCAATCTATTTTGCTTTTGTTGCTCATGCATTTTGTGGAATAACTAAGAAGGCTTTGCCCGATTACAGATCACAAAGATTTACTGGTGTGTTTCTTTCTAAGAGTTCTACTTTTTTAGTTCTTCCATTTAGATCTGTGATCCATTTTGTGTTAGTTTTTGTGTTTGGTGTGGGGAGGAGACTCAGCCTCCCTCTTCTGAGTGTGGACATCCGGTTTTCCCAGCACCATCTGTTGAAGAGACTCTCCTTCCCCAAAGACTGGTCATGGCACTTTTGTCAAAATGAACGAACTGTAAATGTGAGAGTTTATTTCTGGACTCTCAGTTCAATTCCATTGATAATGCTCAGCCTTATGCCAGTACGTCATCATTGGATTACTTGTTTTGGCTATTCTGGGTCCCTTGAATTTCCATATGAATTTTAGGATCAGCTTGTCAATTTCTGGGGGGGAAAAAAAAAGCCAACTGGGGTTTTGATAGGGATTATGTTAAATTTCTAGATTAATGTGTGAAGTATTGGCATCTTAGCAACATTAAGTCTTCCAATCCATAAGTATGGGGAATAATCCGTTTAATTGGGTCTTCCTCAGTTTCTTTCAATGATATTTTGCAATTGGAAGAGTATATGTTTTATACTTCTTTTGTTAAATTTATTCCTGAGTATTTTCTTCTATTTGGTGCTATTGAAAGTGGAATTGTTCTCTTAATATCACTTGCAAGTTGTTTATTGCTAGTGAATAGAAATATGCTTGGCTTTTGTCTGTTGAACTAATGTCCTGCAACCTTGATGGGCCTATTAGTTTTAACAGTTTTTTAGTGGATTCCATAGGATTTTTCACATACAAGATCATGTCATCTGTAAATACAGATAGCTTTACTTCTTCCTTCTTAATCTTGATAACTTTTATTTCTTTCTGCTGCTACTTTCCCTGGCTAGAACCTCCATTAAAATGTTGAATAGGAGTGGCAAGAGTGGAGATCCTTGTCTTATTCCTGATCTAGTTAGAAAGCCAACTTTTCACCACTAAGTATGATATTAGCTATGAACTTTTTATAGATGCCCTTCTATTCCGGGTTTGTTGAGTGTTTTTATGATTAAAGGGTATTGGAGTTTTGCCAAATATTTTCTCCATATCTTTTGAGATGATCATGTGGTTTTTGTCCTTTGTTTATTGATAGTAGTGTATCACTTTAATTGATTTTTGGGTGTTAAGCCAACCTTGCAGTCCTAGAATAAATCCCAGTGGGTCATGATGCATAATCCTTTTTATATATTGCTGGATTCAGTTTGCTAGTATTTTGTTGAACATTTTTTTTTATAATAAGAAAAGCAATTTTATTTTTGTCTCCCACTGATACTTTTTTTTTTTAAACATCTTTATTGGGGTATAATTCCTTTACAATGGTGTGTTAGTTTCTGCTTTATAACAAAGTGAATCAGTTATACATATACATATGTTCCCATATCTCTTCCCTCTTGCGTCTCCCTCCCTCCCACCCTCCCTATCCCACCCCTCTAGGCCGTCACAAAACACCGAGCTGATCTCCCTGTGCTATGCGGCTACTTCCCACTAGCTATCTCCCTTATGTTTGGTAGTGTATATATGTCCATAGCTCTCTCTCGCTTTGTCACAGCTCACCCTTCCCCCTCCCCATACCCTCAAGTCTGTTCTCCATTAAGTCTGTGTCTTTATTCCTGTCTTACCCCTAGGTTCTTCATGACATTTTTTTTTCTTAAATTCCATATATATGTGTTAGCATACGGTATTTGTCTTTCTCTTTCTGACTTAGTTCACTCTGTATGACAGACTCTAGGTCTATCCACCTCATTACAAATAGCTCAATTTCGTTTCTTTTTATGGCTGAGTAATATTCCATTGTATATATGTGCCACATCTTCTTTATCCATTCATCCGATGATGGGCACTTAGGTTGTTTCCATCTCTGGGCTATTGTAAATAGAGCTGCAATGAACATTTTGGTACATGACTCTTTTTGAATTATGGTTTTCTCAGGGTATATGCCCAGTAGTGGGATTGCTGTGTCATATGGTAGTTCTATTTGTAGTTTTTTAAGGAACCTCCATACTGTTCTCCATAGTGGCTGTACCTTTGTTGAACATTTTTGCATCTAATTTGTGATTTTCTGTTCCTGTGATGTCTTTTTATGGTTTTGTTATCATCTCATAGGATGAATTGAGAAGTGTTTTCTCCTTTTATATTTTTCAGAAGAATTTGTAAAGACTTAGTGTTAATTCTTCTTTAAATATTTGGTAAAATTCACCAATAAAGTCATTTAGCCTGGGCTTTTCTTTGTGGGAAGTTATGAAATTACTAATTTAATCTCTTTTTATAAGTCTATTCAGATTTTCTATTTCTTCTTGAGTCAGTTTTGGTAGTGCCTTTCTAGGAATTTTCCCGTTTTATCTGTTGTCTAATTTGTTGGCATACAGTTGTTTATGTATATTCCATTATAATCCTTTTTACATTTGTAAGATAGATACTTAATTTACTGGAGGGCAGGTCTAACTTAACAGCAAGGAAATGCTCACGGGTACAGTTCATTCTGCGTCCAGCACTGTCTCCCCTGAGGTGTGCAGACTCTCTTCTCCACTGCTGGAGGTCAAGGTTCTGTCTGTGCAACTCCAGCCCTCTCAGGAGCCTGGGTCTCAGAGGGGTGATTCATTCCTTGAATCTTCTACACGGGGCTTGTATACCAGGGCCCTTCTAAAAATAGGATTTGGCTCAGGGGTCATCCTGGGACCTGCCATGAGCAGAGCCATTCTGACAGGTGGTCAGGAGTAGATCCCAGGGGAGACTTCTGGTTCAGGTCCCGGCACGGCCACAGTCACTGTGTGACACCGCGCAGGTCACACGTTCTCTCTCTGTGAGACGGGCAGTCACGTGTCCTCGGTCTCCTAAGACACTCGTAGGGGTTCCCTGGCTTGATTAAACGAGTCGAGTGCATTGGAATACTGCCTGACACAAAGGAAGCACCGTGCCCGTCGTGCAGGGTTTATGTGGTTGTTTAGGTTAAGTGTCCTGCTTTGTGCTGCTCCCACGGGACCCTCACCCACCCACCCACTCACCTGGACAAGGAAGAGGACAGCTGTGTCTCTCTTTGTACCCCTGTCCCCTCACACTGACTGGCGTGTGGTCACTGCTCGGCTCTGGACTGACCTCCCGTTTTCAAAGGTGACTGAGACCGGAGAGCCGTGCTTCTTGTCTTGGCGCATCTGTGTGACTCGCGGGGCTGGAGGAGCCGAGGGTGAGAGCAGAGGGCAGGTGTCCAGTCTGGGGAGACTGAGGTTAACTCGGTATTTTGGCCTGTGATTTTTCCAGTGTTTGGCCTGTGCTCTTAACACAGTAACTAAAACCCTGGAATGTGCCATGACTTTATCTCAACTTTTGAAGAAATTAATGCTTTTGCCAAAACCAGGAACCTAAAAGGTCTCAGAACTGTCTGGACACGTCCCAGAATTTATAAGCAAGATGAAGAGGAGCCCCAGAGACAATTGCGGGCACGTCTCTCCACATTCAGATCCTCCGAGAAAGGCTTGTGGTTGCGGAGTGACCACTGCCTTAGAATCTTCCAGAGTAGTGATCCCAGCGCTGCCCTGTAATTTAGCAACAACACACACCAAACGTGGACACGCACGTGCCACAGCTGTGTGTGCAGAGTCACGGCACCCACGTGGAGTGCAGGCTAACGCAGTGGGTGCCGGCTCTTCAGGGACAGTCAGAGTTCTGTGGGAACTGGCATAGTTGTGTCTAGGATCTGAGTTATACCATAGTTGTGGCCCGCCCAGACCTGTAAAGGTTTTTCAGCCTTCCAGCTTTTGGATGAAATTGAGAAATGTAATATATTTGAAAAGCAAAATAAAACATTTTTCTGAATAGCCACTTTGAATATTTTAAATATTAAAATATTCAGTGTGTTTTAAACTACGATACATATACCTTTCACCTGAAATGTGAAGTGGCAGAGCAGACCATTTCCACCACCTCTTGAAAGGGCCTCCCTTGACCCTGGTGTCAGTTTAGAGCCTCCCTTGACCCTGGTGTCAGTTTTGTGAGGGCACCACCACACAGCCCTGCTGGTGGGGAAGGCAGCTTGGGGGTGCCCTGAGCTGACCACTGGCAGAACGCATGCAGCAGACGTGGAAGCTGTTTCTGGAACTTTCCAGCCAGGACTCTACTTTCCTGGTGTTTGGCTTTCTCAGGCTGGGGAGGCTGGTGAGAGAGCTAGGCCGGTTCATAGGGGTGGACCGATGGCAGCTGCATAATTCTGTCTTTAGAAAGAGTCTGCTTCTGGCAATTGAGTTTTTCCAGAGGCAAAATTAGAATTCTTTCTTCTTTCCTGAGGGACTTTTGGAGTTCTTATTAAGAGTGCTAAATATCCCAGAAATTGTATTCCGACACCATAGCCTCTGTTACCACAAGCTGGTTGGCTGTGCCGTTCTCGTGAGCCCTGACAGCACCGTCCGCCCAAAGGGTGTGATGGGTCAGCACGGTGGGAGGACAGCGGGAAACACCTGCCCTGTGGACCAGGGCTGCCCTCGCAGCATGCCCAGTTTACACATGTGCACACAGCGTGCTGAGCACCACTCTTGAAAATTGTGTTGAGTAGCAATCACTTAGGCCCTGATTCTGCCTTGTTTCCTCTGTGTGGTGTGTACAGGTCACAGATTCTCCGAGCCCCAGTTTGCTAATTTAATCCAAATGAGGAGTTTGGATTGGTCCAAAGTTTCAGAAGCAACCTGGGGGTTTTGTTTAAACGCACGCTCTGGTTGAGCCAGGGTAGGGGTGGTGCCCGAGATCCTGCATTTCTAACCAGCTCCTTGGACCACACTTTGAGTACAAGGCTTAGATGGGTTGTTTTATTTCACCTTCCCAACGGCTGTTTGATGGAGGACTCTTAGCCTCATTTTACGGATGAGGAAATGGGCTTCACAGCTGATAGAGTCAGGTGGCAGGACTGGAACCCAGACTGGGGTCTAACTGCCCTGAATTTATCCACTATAAAGACTTCATACTGCTTTCCATTTTCTTCTGGGTTTGCAAGAGTAGCTGCTGTTCTCACAGGAGTAAAAGCCACTTAGTAGGGAGTAGCTTAGCTGTTGTGAAAATCAATACTGCCATAAACGCAGAATAACAGTAATTTTTTTTTTCCAATAGAGGGAAAAAGTACCATAGTAGCATCAACAGTGTGTAGGTAAACTCCATGGTCTGTTAATATAGGGGTATCGTTGCATGTTAGGAAACTATTTAATTTAGACTGATTTATTTAATAAATGTTTAATCCGCCGTCAGCTTGCTAGCTCTGTCATGCTGCATGACATTTCTACAAAATGAGGGGCGTCAGGTGCTGTGGTCAGAGCACGTATAGGGCATTCACATTGCTATATAAGAACTTCTCTGTGTTGCAGTTTTTTAAGCACTAAGAATACATTAGTGAATTATTCCCTGCTATAGGCTGACGTCCACAAATATCAAATAAACTATTACTGTGTTTTGAGTCTGCAGGAATATAAAGTTTGTGTTCTTTTAAAATCCTCATTCATGACTTTGTCGCAAACTTACTAAAATGTACTGTTTTGTTTTTTAAAGGCCAAATTCCAGGGCTTAAGTTTTATGTGGAAAATTTCATCTCAGGGCAGAATTTTACAGCGTAGTCATAAACCTCAGAGAACGGGAATTTGTAATGGACAGAGGCATCGACTCTTACTGGAGTCGCGTTAACAGGCATACGAGACACGTAAGTGGCTCCAAGGGCCTCTGGCAACATGTAGAGATACAGAATCTTTAACATGGTTTTGCAAGTTAGGGCCTCAAAGGAATACAAGTAAGTCCACAGCGATCTGCTGACCTCCTCCGGTTAGTTTCAGGGCCCTTCATTTGTGATTGGGGATTCTGAGCTCCCAGCCTGCCTCTCGGCAGCCCTTGAACCTTGGACAACATGCTCACCTCCCCGAGCCTCGCTCCTTCCCCTGTAAGGTGGGAATGAGGTGATGTGCCCTGCTTGAAAGTACCTAGAACTGAGCAGTGCCTCTTCCTGAAGGTTTACAGATGCTAATTTGCTATGCAGCCACGTAAAGACATTCCTAACTCTCCAAATGGTGTTTACCTGTGAAAGTCTCTGTGGGACACCCATGGGGTGTGGAACTTGGTGGGGACACAGGAGGCAGGGCCGAGACGCCCATGGTGAGTAAATGGGAAGATTGGACCAGGCTGGACGCCGACCCAGGTTCTCTGTGACAGAGACTCTGGCCTAGCAGAGCAGCTCTTTGCCACCCGAGATTTTCTCTGAAGCTTATGAGCTCTGAGGTAAAATCCCTGCCCTGTGCTGCCTCGTTTGGCGATTCAGGTCACTCCTCTTGTCATGTTTGGATCTTGGCTGGAAGCCAATGCCTGGAGCTTATTCAGTTCCTTAGATCAGCAGTTGTCTGCAGACAGAACCTAGGACGAGTCCACCCGACAGCGAATGCCTGCCTGCCAGTCACGTTCAAGGTCCATACGTTTCCTCCTAAGGACTGTCCACGTGGTGTGTATGTGTCACACGGATCAATGAATGGAGGACCTTTGCAGAGGGAACCTTGGGGATGAAGGCAGAGGCTTTGGTCCTGGTTGCCATCACAGCCCCTCGTGAAAGTGTGTGTCTTAGGTGCCCCTTCCTGGCACCGTCTCCAGGGCCTCGCTGCACATAGGCAGCCTCAGGCAGCTTGGAGACGTTTTGTCACATTAGTGAAATCAGCCCGTCAGAGCACTCATTTTAAAGATGTACATGTACAGTGAGGAGGGAGGAAAGAGTTCTTGGCCGCACGTGGTTTTACACTTTCCTGCTTGTGTGTTTGTGTTCAGCTGAGCACTTTCCCCACACCCTTCTCGCATGGGTGCTGCTGTGTTCTCTGAGTGAAGGGAGAAGAAATCCTGGCACCTGTCAGCTAAAAACATGTTGTCAGGGTCAGCGGGAGTGAGTGACTGTTAGGGCCGGACTGCTGGATCAGGTCAGGCAGTCCTGCGTTCCTCCCGAAGCGTCCTCCTGAGGCCACTGCTTAAAAGGGCAGAGGAACAAAAGTGAAACCAGTTCCTGAGGCTTAGCCCTGCCAGTCTTCACTGAGGCCAAGGAGAGGGGCCAGGCCCGCATCAACCAGGCAGCGAGGCTCACAGGCCAGACCGGCCCTGCTGGGCTCTCCTCGGCCAGGCGCAGCCAGACAGCGTGCACCTGCTCTGGGGTGTGGGTGCCTGCCATCCATAAAGACAAGCCTGTTTAAGTGATTTTTAAACGATTAAACAAAATGCACAAGGAGCTTAATTTAGATAGACTCCCCTGCCTCCAAATGCCCCGTGGTGAGGAAGCCAGCCCAACAAGTGGGTGTGTAAAGGCAGAGGGGGCCCAGCAGCCACCAAAAATGAAAAAATGTTGATTGTTTTGATGCATGAAATATACATCTTAAATAATGTCAGGGCTTTCCTGGTGGCACAGTGGTTGAGAGTCCGCCTGCCGATGCAGGGGACGCGCGTTCATGCCCCGGTCCGGGAGGATCCCACATGCTGCAGAGCGGCTGGGCCCATGAGCCATGGCCTCTGAGCCTGCGCGTCCGGAGCCTGTGCTCCACAATGGGAGAGGCCACAACAGTGAGAGGCCCGCGTACCTCAAAAAAAATAATAATAATAAAAATAAATAAATAAATAATGTTAAACCCCAAAGTGGACTCTTTGCAACCATTTCAACATGCAATTATGTCCCTCAGCAAAGGACAGAACAGGTTTTCAGGTCTCAGATTGATGAAACCCCTACTTTTCAAGAACCAATTCACTTGGGGTCTTATGAACGTCCCTGCCTGAGCTGACCAGAACTGCCGGCCAGGACCTCAGCTGCAGGGACGGGGAGGGTCCTCACCCAGCCTGTGACTGCGAAGAAATCAGGGAAAGTGTAACACAGGGAAGGGAGTTACGTTTTAGGATTTTTGCTCAAGAAAAGTCAGGCTGGGGCTTCCCTGGTGGCGCAATTGTTGAGAGTCCACCTGCCGATGCAGGGGATGCGGGTTCGTGCCCCGGTCCGGGAAGATCCCACATGCCGCAGAGCGGCTGGACCCATGAGCCATGGCCGCCGCTGAGCCTGTGCGTCCGGAGCCTGTGCTCCGCAACAGTGAGGCCACAACAGTGAGAGAGGCCTGTGTACCGCAAAAAAAAAAAAGAAAAGTCAGGCTGTGTTGAGTGACACTTGCAAATGTGTACAACTGTTAATTTTCCTACTGAAATTCCCATTTCTTTTATCCACGTGAAATCTCTGAAAAATCTTCTAGATGATCCTTTTGTACCTTCCCTGCCTGTCCCCAGTAGCTAGAACAGAGGGGTGGTGTCTCTGGCCGACCCGGGACCGGTGGACATCAAGCCCCTGACGGCTGACCATGGGGCGGGGCCGAATTCACTGTCCTGTTTCTCTGCTGGTCGTTCCAACAGAGTTTAGTTTTGCTTTGACCACACGTCCTATGGCCCACGTGCCATCGCTGTTTGCCCTAAATAAGGAAAACAGAGGCTCTTCTGGGCCCTGAGCAGTGCTTGTAGCGGCGTTACTGGGCGGGGGCTGGCCTGATGCCCTTTCCCCCGCAGCCCCAGGGTAGCAGAACCACTGGAGGTATTTTCTGTGCATGAAACAAGCTGTCTAGACTGTGGGGAGAGGGAGAAGTCTCCTCCGGGGACAAGGTCTGTTCTTCTCATTACCTGTGGTTCTTGTAAAGTAACACTGGGTAGTAAGGAGAGTCCTCACTGTATCACTTCTCTGTGGTCTGTTTGTGCTCCCTGAGGCGGGGGTGGGGGGTGGAGAAAGGAGAGAGAGAGAGACGCGTGGCGGGGGAGACTTTGCCAGCTGGGCTGCGGCTGCCAGAGCTTAGCCACAGGGGCCTTACAGCTGCTCTCAGCAGCGAGCGGCCCTGGGGCACGAGGAGCCGGTTGGCCAGGCTCTGGGCTGCGGGAGGGATGCCGTGCTCACGCAGCCAGGGGACCCAACCTGCCAAGGTTAGCGCTCCGTGGGCGCTCTCTCCACTTCTCCAACTCGGCGAGCTTCTAGCGGAGATCAAGGGCAGGAGTGTGGTATTTGACGGGCAGGTTCCCCCTTTTCTGCCTTGTCTGGCCCGAGGGAGGCCAGGCGGCTGGTGCAGGCGGGCCCTTGCTTTGTGTTGTCAGCCTGTCGCCGGGTGGTCAGCTGCCCTGGGGGGCAGGGCGCTCCGAGACCCTGTGACACCCTGCTTCCCGCCACAGTCCTGATTCCTGGGCGGCTGTTGATAATTGGTGGCCATGGCCTGTGGGTGGAGCCACAGCGCTTGAGTCTGGCACCCGGGCTGGGCGCCGATATGATGTGATGAGGTGAGGTGGGGACAGGCAGACAGCCCCCTCCCACTGCGTCAGGGCAGGACCCTTGGCAGAGGACTGATTATGTCCACTGAGCCCCTGGGCAATGGTACCCTGAAGGAAGCCCCATTTAAAAACCTAGTCTTGAAAAAAGGTACATTCCAGACCAGCCGGGGAGGCTGCTCTTGGGCTTGCGGTGGTTCTCAGAGTTTGGTCTGAGGACAGAGCTGAGAAGAGTAGAAACTCTCTCCAGAGAAGCTGGCGTCTGCCTGGAGGGTCTGTCACCCTGGGAGCCCTGCAGGGCTGGCCCTCCTGAGGAAGGTGTGCTCTAGGCTCTTTGGTTCCTGTAGCGGGAGGAGCACCGTGCACACGGTTGTCAGTTTGGAGTTTTGTTTGTTCAGATGCTCTGTGCCTGAGGCTGAAACCTCCCCTGGAAATTCTGTCACTTGCTGCCACACGTGTGGGTTCTGTTTTTTTCACCCTGACTCTTTGAAAACAGCATTTTAAAGGAAAGGTGCATTTCTCAGGATGTGGGGGGTTATTGGGCAGTTTCTCAGGTCAGCAGTGCAGTAACAGTAGAGGTTAGGAAGGGAGAACCGTGACCCTGACAGGGAGAGACGGACAGACAGATGGATGCCAGCTGGGGAGCCCTCAGACGTGACTGCTCTTAACCGTGAACAAGGCGGGGACTTGTGCAGCTGTGTTTCTTCCTGATACACTTTCCTAAATTAATGATGTGGGGGTGGAGGTGAGGGTGGATTTTAAGTGAACGCTGTGGAGGAAATTATGGTTTTATGTATGCATTTTCCCCTATTGATAGCAAAGGGATAGACGTTTAAAAGGTTTGTAATTGCTTAGTCCTCTTCTGTGTTTTCAGAAAATCCTGTCAATCATCTTTGATGGGAACATATTTAACTAAATTTCTTTCTGAAGAGATCATGAAGCTCTAGATTATAAAATGCATGAAGAGCTGTATCGGGCGCCTGCTTGAACCTCAGTAGATTAGAAAGATGCTCTTCTAGCTGGATGGACTCGCATTGCAACTGTCACCGCCTGCCCGCTGGTGCGTCCACGTCCCCCAGCCTTGGCCTGGAGTCAGCAGGTGTGGTGCAGGCACACCTGCCCCAGAGGCCCTGTGCCATCCCTGTGCTCGGCTCCCCTCTCTCCTCCCACAGACAGTAGGTGTCACCTCCCACTTCTATTATCAGGCAAGACATTTTAGGTAAACATATGAATAGAAACAGTAACTTTTATTAACCATGGGGGTCCCGCGGAGTAGTAACAGCATAGCGGGATGGCGGGATGGTGTTTACAGGTAAGAGGCTTTAGCAGAACCTGAGCAGCGCGGAATTTGTCAGCGAGGGTTTGGTGGAGTGCGGTTCTGTGCCAACACTGTCCAGAGCAGGTGGCATTTCTTCCTCGCTTTGTCTGTCACGAGCCCTGAGGTGTGCTGCCTGCCAGGGACCCCGCAACAGAGCGCGATGTGTCCCAGGGTCTCTCCATGCTGGCGCTGGGCCGGGGCTGCAAGTCCGCTCTTAAGGGGCCGTGAGGAGGTGTCTGAAGGAAGCGGAAGCCAGGGTGGCACCGTAGCTGGGGTTTATGGGGGTGGCTCTTTGCCCCTTGTGTTGTTCTGCTTGTCGTAGGATGGATGCGAATAGCCAGCCCACCCCAAGGAAAAGAAAATTCAAAGTATGGAATATGACCATCCTGATGATGGCTCTTAACTGTTTTGCCTTCTGAACTTCAAACTGTGAAGTTATTCATGTAACACAGGCTGAATTTCCCTCCTTGACCACAGTGTTTAATGAGTGTGAATTTTCATTCAGCCGCTAAAGTCTCCAAGAGTATTTTTATACTGAGTTCACAGACTTGAGGCAATTTTAGTCTGTAGACTCCACCCCCTGCTCCCACAGTCTTCCTGCCCCCCACTGCCCCATGTCTATAGGATCTGGGAAAGAATTCACTGGCCTTTAGGAACATCTAGCACTTTACAAGTGTCACAGAGCCGTAAGAGTAAGACACCCCAAGGCTGTCATCACCACACCCATGCCCAGGGGGACAGGGCACAGTTCCTGTGCCCCAGTGGACATGGGGGCCTGGGAGAAGCCACCTGGAGGGCAGCCCTGGGGTCTCCACATCCCTGTAGTTTCCAGCACTTGGGGGAGCGATGGGGGTGCTGCCATGGGGGGTGGGGACAGCAACCCCAGGTCTTGTGACGTCACCGTGTTTTGTGTGATGCCTCCTCTGAGTGAGGCCAAGGTGTCCGCCTGCCCCCCGCCCCATTATCAGGGCTGTAAGGGCATAAACTGTACATCTGGGGCTTCAGAGTAGTTAAATGTTGAGAAGAGGGTGTGTGTGGAGGATGATGCGTTCATTGGGGGACAGGCCTCGTGGAATGGGGGGTCCACCCTCCCGAAAGCAGAAGCGAGTGTCGTGTTGGGAGCCTCAGGCAGCAGAGCCAGGCCCCGTGTTCTTTAAAAATAGCCCAGACACTCGTGCCTCTGGCAGAGTCAGCCCAGCTTCTCCCTGGACGATGTGCTTCTCTTGCTGCTGGAATTCTCCACGCAGCCTGGAGTTTCTTGGAGACGTCTCCATAAAAATAGGGAGATGCCATCATCACCTTGTCCCTGTCACTGTGAGAGATGAAATCAGGGTCTGAGATGTCTTCTTGTGAACTTGAGACGCGATGCTGTAAAACCCCTGGTTGGGTGGCAGTGACTCATCACTACAGCATCATCAGCCTACAGCCCCTGGAAAGCAGGGGGCGTGAACATTTGACTTTGGTCTAAAAGTCTTCCCTTCATGGCCTGCTTTTTGGCGTCCTTCTGCTGACGTCGGTAGTTGTTGGAATCAAGAACTGCCCAGTGGGCTGTGTCCAGACTCCATTTTGAAAATTTGGAAACCCTGAGGGATCCTATTATTTTCTCAGAATGCTATGGTTCCTGTATACTTGTTTTTAATAGTTCTTCCAGAATTCATTCTCTTCTTCCCCTGGCCTCCCCACCCTTCCTTTCCGTGTACCCCCATTGCACATCCCCTCCCCCGCCACATCCTGCGGGGCCGGGGCGCGGGCGGACAGGGCGGGAGAGGCAGCAGGGCCCCACCTGCCACACTTCTGTGTCACCCGGGCCCAGGGCTGGGTGCCCCCTTGGTTCTCGGGAAGCCGTGGTGGGCTCGAGTCTGTTCCATGGGTGCAGCTCTTCAGGGCCTGTTGGGAGTTCCCCGGGGGGCAGGTGACAGGCCTCACCGCACCTTCTGCAGCGCTGTGCACAGCCGGCACCCTGGGCCTCCCGGGCTGGGGGGAAATTGGGGAGAAATGAATGCGGTGTGAGGTGGCGGGTGTGTGTGTGCGCCCGCATGGGGAAACTGCTCCTGAGGAGGGCAGTGGTCTCAGAGGACGCGGGGAGCCCTAACTGCAGTCCAGGGAGTGGCTGGGCTTCGGGCCCCAGAAGCCCCGCAACGTCTGTGGTTGAGACCAGAAGTGAGAAATCTGGAGACGGATACCGTGACGAACAGGTGTGCTGAATTTCATCCGATTCTTGCATTCAAAAGTGGGGAATGCAGGGCTTTGTTTTTGTTTTTTAATGTGAAGCTTCTTCTACTTGTCCTGTGGAAGTTATTTTCTTGAGAAGGTGTAAAATCAGGCCGTTGGCGACAGAGCCACGTCCGGGGGGCTGGTAAACACTTTGGGGCTGAGTGCCTCTGAGCCGTCTCCACAGCGGGGTGGCAGGAGGGGGAGGGGGGCTCAGGAATCGTGAAGGAAGAGGGGACAGGAGTCACTCATCTGTCACTGTTACTACAGAATGTATGTGGGGGTAGCAGCTGGCTTTGGGGGTCTCTGAGCCCCTTCCCACCTACCATCCCAGCTTCAGATGTCCTGCCACGTGTGGTCTTTACAGTTCGCCTTTTATGAGGTGTTTTTAGTAGGATGTTCCTGCTTAAAGTGAAGGAGACCGTGGAAGGACAGGGGTGCCCACACACCCCCTGCTAAGCTTGGAGGGGCTGTTGGTAGCACAGGACCTGGGTCTGGATGACACCATGCTTCTCCCCAGGAACCATCTCTGTTTCCTCCAGTTTTCACTCTGGACCACTCTTGGGCGGGGGAGGGGGAGTATGTGTAGCCCCAAAGAGAGTAAAGCCTCGCACTTTCCAGTCGTTAGCGTTTGAAAAAGCAGTCTGTTTTCATGGACTGGTTCACCCAGAGTTCAAAGTGAAGGGCTTCTGTCACCCAGGGCTGCCGGCCTCAGCTAGTGGCGCCCTGGGGGCCGGTTCCTGCCATCCTGTGCAACCTGCCACACTTCTGTGTCACCCGGGCCCAGGGCTGGGTGCCCCCTTGGTTCTCGGGAAGCCGTGGTGGGCTCGAGTCTGTTCCATGGGTGCAGCTCTTCAGGGCCTGTTGGGAGTTCCCCGGGGGGCAGGTGACAGGCCTCACCGCACCTTCTGCAGCGCTGTGCACAGCCGGCACCCTGGGCCTCCCGGGCTGGGGGGAAATTGGGGAGAAATGAATGCGGTGTGAGGTGGCGGGTGTGTGTGTGCGCCCGCATGGGGAAACTGCTCCTGAGGAGGGCAGTGGTCTCAGAGGACGCGGGGAGCCCTAACTGCAGTCCAGGGAGTGGCTGGGCTTCGGGCCCCAGAAGCCCCGCAACGTCTGTGGTTGAGACCAGAAGTGAGAAATCTGGAGACGGATACCGTGACGAACAGGTGTGCTGAATTTCATCCGATTCTTGCATTCAAAAGTGGGGAATGCAGGGCTTTGTTTTTGTTTTTTAATGTGAAGCTTCTTCTACTTGTCCTGTGGAAGTTATTTTCTTGAGAAGGTGTAAAATCAGGCCGTTGGCGACAGAGCCACGTCCGGGGGGCTGGTAAACACTTTGGGGCTGAGTGCCTCTGAGCCGTCTCCACAGCGGGGTGGCAGGAGGGGGAGGGGGGCTCAGGAATCGTGAAGGAAGAGGGGACAGGAGTCACTCATCTGTCACTGTTACTACAGAATGTATGTGGGGGTAGCAGCTGGCTTTGGGGGTCTCTGAGCCCCTTCCCACCTACCATCCCAGCTTCAGATGTCCTGCCACGTGTGGTCTTTACAGTTCGCCTTTTATGAGGTGTTTTTAGTAGGATGTTCCTGCTTAAAGTGAAGGAGACCGTGGAAGGACAGGGGTGCCCACACACCCCCTGCTAAGCTTGGAGGGGCTGTTGGTAGCACAGGACCTGGGTCTGGATGACACCATGCTTCTCCCCAGGAACCATCTCTGTTTCCTCCAGTTTTCACTCTGGACCACTCTTGGGCGGGGGAGGGGGAGTATGTGTAGCCCCAAAGAGAGTAAAGCCTCGCACTTTCCAGTCGTTAGCGTTTGAAAAAGCAGTCTGTTTTCATGGACTGGTTCACCCAGAGTTCAAAGTGAAGGGCTTCTGTCACCCAGGGCTGCCGGCCTCAGCTAGTGGCGCCCTGGGGGCCGGTTCCTGCCATCCTGTGCCCGGGCCCCCAGGAGCTGCTCTGAGCACATCTCGAGTCCCGGCGTTAGCGTTTGTACTAGAGGGCCTGTCATCAGTCCGTGTGGACCACCCGTCCTCCAACTGTGGCCACAGGACTCCCAGGAACCCCAAGACCCTCCCGGGGGTCAGTGAGGCAGGACCTCCTCCTTGTACCTCAGCCACATGTCCCGCCGGTGCAGGTGAAGCAGAGGGGAGGCCACTGGGAGTAAAGAGGTGAGCACTGTGTAAAGTGTGGCAATGGGAAGTTATTTTGTAACGTGTTAACATGTGGTGAGTTCATTTTTTAATGAATAAATATTTAACATCTTCAAGTTTTAATTTCAAATACGGTAAAGACTGGTAGACATCATCCACACAGAGCTCTTTGGGGTAATTGGTCATGTTGGGGTACAGAGCAGCCCTGGGACCAAAGCCCTTGAGGGCGGCTGATCTCCGAGCAGGAGGGAGGGCCTGGGGAAGAAGCTCTGCCAGTCTGGACACGTGGGGACGGGGGGACACTTCTGGTGCTGGCGCCTCAGCAGGGACGCAGCAGGGCCCAGGGCACAGGGCACGCTGACCACAGCCTGAGAGTAGGTGGTTCCCTTTGAAAGAAAGGTGGGAGCTTCTATACAGTTTCCCACAGCTGAAGTCTGTCTTACCCTTGTTTGTGCTGAACTTTTTAGTTTGATATTAGATCAGAAGATTCATGCCTATCAGACAATATAAAGGGTTCTACATGCTGTCTCAGACCAGAAGAAATAAAATCCAGAGCAGGTAAAGATCTGAACAGAAAAATCTTGGAAGAAAAATATTTTTAGAATACTGGAGAGAAGACCTTCCTAATCAATGGGAAGCTTAGAAGCCATAAAGGAAAAAGATTGCGACAATATTTGATGACATAAAAATAAAAAAAATTTATATCATCTACAGAGAAACTCACACCAAAGTTTAAAGAAGTGACAGACCAGGAGAAAATATTTGCAACGCATGTAGCAGATAAAGATTTATAGCCATAATATGTAAAGACTGCTTACAAATAAAATAAATGAGAAAACTACAAATAAACTAATATTATGAAAAAGAAAAATACAAATTTACCAGTAATCATAGGGAAAGATCACAATCACTAGTAACCAGGGAAATACAAATTAAAACAAGATACGTGTTTTTGCCCATCAGATTAGTACACGTGGAAAGGACCGAGGGTCTGGGACCATGAGGCAGGAGACACCCTGCCCTCTCCTTGACAAGAGGAGCATTTACAAGGTTGTATCCGTTTTTGGAATTTTTTCATAGGGATGCTTACAAATGTGGGTCACACACAATCTTTTGGTCATGGTAGAAAAAAAAACAAAACCCAACCACCTAACACCCATCGCTTGGAGAATGCAAGTCCCAGTGTTCTGTGTTTAGGAACCGGCAGCACCACAGGGGAATGATGTTGGTTCACGTATTTTCTTGTTTAAAGGTGTCTGTGATGTATTGAGTGGAAAAAAGAACAATATATTTGTACAGTGATTCCATTCATTAAAAAGAAGAAAGCCCTTATTCAACAGGCAACACACAGATACACACAACGGGTGAATTGTGCCCCGGACGGCGTGGGCGTGGGGGTCGCAGTGAGAGCTGCCGGCCTGTGCAGGGGAACTTATACATTATACACTATTTCCATCTATGTTCTTTGAATTTTAAAGAAGTCTTCATTATTTTTATAATAAAAATGCTTTTCAAATGAAACACATATATACCCCCAAATGTGCATAGAATTATGAAAATGTAATTTGATTGTTTTGCTGCAAATGGTCATCTGCATAGCCTTCCATATTCAGGAAAAGATGACCTAGAATGACATCCTCCCAGTGAAGAATTAACACGCAAAGATGTGTGCGGGGCCCCTCGTCGTAATCGTCATCCAAAAAGCAAAGCAGTTTTCTTAAGAAGAGGAAACATTTGTCAATTCCAGGGCACGATTTAACCTGAAAGGCAAGTTTTGAATACTCTGCTGTTCATTCACAAAATAAAAATAAAAGTTGGTAAAACAAAGCATTATTTTGGGTTCAGTCTTCATGCTGCATTAGTCGCCCTTGACTCCCTGCTTCCTATCTGCTTGTCCCTGGAGCAGGGGTCCGTGGGTTGGTGGCTCACCCTCCATACATCTCCTGAGATGCCCCCTTGTGCTTGGCAGCCAGGGTGGGCCTCACCCCTGCCTGCGGGAGCCGTCCTCTAGGTGGGCACCTGTGCAGTGGGCTCCAGAGTCTGTCCTCAGTCCACCTCTTCATGATGACGCTGGGCCCACCCATGCCTGATGCCAGGAACACAAGGTGATGAAAGCAGGTCCCTCATCACTTACGCACACAGCCTCATCCTGTGTCGTCGATGACGAGGTTTGGGGTCCAGATGCGTGGGCACCTTGTGACACAGGGTGTCCTGGACACAGGACAGTTGTCTGCAAAGGCAGGGGGTTGTGAAGACGTGTTTCTCCCTCACAGGTGTGTCACACACCCCATAGCGCATGAGGATAAACGAGGTCACGCTGGTATCTGTACTCCAGCTGCAAAGTCCCAGCCTAGACCCTCCGACAGAGAGTGATTTCAGTTTCCAGGAGACTCCACCTTGAAGATTCTGATCGTCCCTGGGAGGTACTTGGGTGGCTCCCTGGGGGCTTCCTCCCCAGAGGAAGTACAAGCGCAGTCTCCTGCCCATCAGTCACGAGGCCTCTGGGCGTCCAGAGAAGAAAACTATGGTGGGGAGCCTAACATGTGGGCCCAGCGGCCCCGCCCCTCCTGCTGCTGGGGCTTTGCCTCCAGCACCTGCTCAGCCTCCAGCCAGGGGTGCGTCCACACCTGCCTGGGCCCTGCTGCTCCCCACGGGGGGCTGTGGGGTCCTCAGGCCTCACACTCACCTGTTCTGCAGCGCACCCCCTCCCCTGCCTGGGGCCACTGGCCTTTCCACCTGGTCCAGCAGGCATGTTTGTCAGTCTTTGTCCATCAGGTGTGCGGGGTGGAGGATGGCTCCACAGGACAGGACACAGTGGGACCCAGGAAGACCCTCCCTCTACCCCAACGGGGTGGATGTGGGGCGGCACCCAGCCCCTGCCTGCGTTGCGCAGGTGTGAGCCTGCACTTGAGAGCAGTGTACCCACTGGCCGGTGGCCTGAGCCCTGCTGCAGCAAGAGGGTGTGCCGTGCGTGCACGTGTGTGTGCCCGTGTCCACACGTGTGTGCGTCCCAGGCAGCACCACCGCAGACAGGGCTGTCCCCCTCTTGCCCTTCCTGCACTGTGCCCGCCCCCTGCACAGCCACCTCCGTTCCAAGTGTGGGGAGAACAGGGCAGCACTCGGCCCGGCGGGAGCGGGAAGTCTGGACTGACCTTGGCCCTGGGCTCCACTTCCCCTGAGAAGCCGAGGGCTGGCACCCTCTCCTCGAACTGCCCGTGAAGGTGCCCAGTGGGGAGCACGTGGTAGCGGTTTAGACGGGCTTCTGTAACGGTGTGGTCAGAACCCAGTGGTGCCACAGGACTGGAGACCATGGAGATGCGTCTCCTCAATCACCTCCCCTGGTGGGGCCTTCTCAGAGCGGAGCTGGGGCTCTTTGTCAGCGTCTTTTCCCTCCAGTGTGCTACACGGCCCCTGCGTGGAGGTGCTTTGGGAATCATACTTTCCACCCCCCTGGGGGTTGGGGGATCTGGCAGGGATGGGGCCCCAGAGCTTCTTGTGTCCCAGGAGATGGCACCCAGGAGCTGCCTGCCCTGGGGAAGGTCCCTGTGTGGTGGCTGCCCATGCTGTGCACACGGGGCTGGACCTGGTGTCCTGTGTGACGCCAGCCCATCACAGCGCAGCCCTTCAGGAGGTCCCATGGGGCCAGTGGGACACGCTCGACCAGGCCTTTCTCAGGACAGAACCGCAAAGATGAGGTCTGTCCATGCAGCTGGGCCTCCCTCCATCATCTGCTAGCCACACAGTGGGGCTCTCGGGTAGCAGGCCTGGGGGAAGTCGTTTCTGTCCCAGGAGGGTCTGGGGAGCAGGGTGGCCCTGGGCCTGGCTGACGCACTCTCCTCTTCGTCACAGCGGAGCTGGAGTTCGCCCAGGTGGTCGTCGTGGTGGTGGTGGTCACGGTGATGGTCGTGGTTGTCGTCTGCCTGCTGAACCACTACAGAGTCTCCACCCGGTCCTTTATCCACCACCCGGGGCAGGGCCGGAGGCAGGACCGGCCGCAGCCGGTAAGTGTGGGCTGAGTGGGGCCGGGAGCCTGGGTGCAGGATGGCCCTGAGCTCAGCGTGTGAATCCCACACACAGAAAGCCCAGTCCGGGGGCCCAACCGTGAGGCCAGTCCCCCACCCCCCCCATGCTCTGAACTCTATGGACTGTGCAGTCCCTGCCCTTTCACATCTGGCTTCCTTCCCTCAGTGTCATACGTGTGAATTCCATCCATGCTGGGACATGGTCCAGGGTCAGCGATGCCTCCTGCATCCCCACCTACGCCCATGAGACGGGGGCTCAGCGGGGCAGGACAGGGAGGGGGTTGGACCCTCTGGGGCACAAGGGTGGGCAGGTTGTGTGGGCCTCACAGAACAGCAAGGCTCTTCAGGTTGGTTTAAAAAAAAAAAATTCCTAGCTACTTCCTGCCCTGAATCACCACCCTCTTCTGGGAAATAAAACACTGATATTACTGCTCTATGATCTAACGCAGGAGCCCAGGGGCCATGGAAGGTTCAGGTCCAAGCTGGCTTTGCTGTCTGTGGTTCCAGTGGCTGTCAGTGAGAGCTTGGGGACACTGAGTTTAAACAATTGTATATTCTTGGCTTCTGTGGTGGATGGAGGAGGCTGAATCCCCAAGCATGTTGGGACCAGGGCTGCCTGGTGACTGGCCTAGGGAGGCTGACCTGAGTGTGGGGGCAGCTGTCCTGGGGTGACCCCCTCACACTTCATCGGGGACAAAGTCGCTTGGCTAGCCTTCGGGTCTGCTGTCCCCATGGGTAGAGCTGAGGTTTGCCCAGTGTCCTGTGTCCATGGCAGGCAGAGCTGGGGGGAAGGGTGAGGCTGCTGTGTGCCGCCCCCAGACCCACAGGGACGAGATGGGTGCTGGGGGCTGCAGCTCAGCCCTGAGGAAGACGCTCTCTCCCTCTGGCTTCCCCTCATCCTCCGCTGTGCCCTCCCTGCTGTTTCCTCCGTGCAGCCCGGCCCGTGCAGGGCAGGCGTGTCCCGAGGCTTGGGTTTTCCTTCTGATAAAATGGGAGTGTGGATACTGCTCACCGAGGTTTCACAAACTCATGATGTACTTTTACACGGTGACCAGAGACAGTTTAGGCGCAGGCCAGACCTCCATTTCATGTCTAGTCCAGAGGAGAAGCCTCTCTCTCCTGGACAGGGACATAGATCCAGATCCCAGGAGCACTGGGGGTCACTGCCTGAGAACGTGCCCCCCACCGGGCTGGGCTTCTTGCCTCTTAAGTATCTCCTCCTTGCTCTCGATTTCTAAAAGATGCTGCTTCCCTTCATCACGCTCTGGGAGAGCAGTGTGATCCTTTCTTTCATACTCATTGTTCCTGTCCAGGGGACCTTCAGCAATGTGGGGAGATGTTTTTGGCTGTCATAGCTTGGGAACGGTGTTGCAGTGATGCTCTGAACGTCCTCAGCTTATGGGGCGGCCCTGCCCTCCTCCCCGGGGGCCCTTCAGCATGAGACGGGGATGCTGTTAATACACGTGGATCTCATGGTAGGCTCAGGGGCGTCAGCAGAGTGAAGAGAGCCTTTGCTGACAGCTCGGTGGGGGTGGGAGGTGTCCACAGGGAACCTGCCCCATCAGACGGTTTTGGTCTGGGCTCTGCCTTCCTTTGCTCACTCTGTCAATCAGTGGATATGAGCCTGGCACCCACCAGACAAGGAAGAAATGATGCAGCGAGCCCCAGCCTCCCCCCATCAGCAGCGCCCACCTGGCTTGGTGGTATTTTCTCAATCTCGGGGGAGGCCAAGGGGTCTCCAGGGGCCATTTGTGTGTGGGGAGGGGTGTACATCAGGAGGCCGTAAACTGTAGAAGGGTGTGGGGTGGAGCAGCTTCAAGGTGCCTTTCTGGGTGGCCCCCTGCCCCGCTCCCAGCATCCAACCAGCCTCCTCCCGAGGGGCTTAGAGGGGCAGGCTGCCCGTGGCCTCGTGTGGTTTGTGCTCTCCTAGGGAGAAGGTGGCCGAGGCTGGAGGTGCCTGGGGTCGCCGTTGTCAGGGTGGTTCCGTGTCTGCTGTCAGAGCATGCCAGGAGCTGCTGTGCCTGCTGTTTGGC
The DNA here is from genome assembly GCF_003031525.2 of Neophocaena asiaeorientalis asiaeorientalis. Taxonomy (NCBI): domain Eukaryota; kingdom Metazoa; phylum Chordata; class Mammalia; order Artiodactyla; family Phocoenidae; genus Neophocaena; species Neophocaena asiaeorientalis. The sequence continues at coordinate 5,813,714 of NW_020175053.1, forward strand.
AGCTGGTGGGTGTGGGGTGCCCCCTGCCGGCCTCACCGTGGATGAGCATCCATGGCTCTGAGCCTATGCGTTGCTGGGACCCCCACACTTCTGGGGGCCTTTTGGCCCGTTTGTTCCAGAACTGTGTGAGGTCTCCATGACCATGTTAGTAAAAAGTGTGTTTATTTTAAACTGCTGTGAGAAGGGCTGGGCATCTAATTAGTCAGCTTCTAGGTGATCTGGCTTAACACTATTGGTTAAGGTTACTTTTATATATTTCCTATGGAAGACTTGATAGTCAAGATGGAAAAATATAGGACAGTAGTTGGGATTTTTTTTTTTTTTTTTTTGGCTGTGTCGGGTCTCAGTTGCGGCACACAGGGATCTTCGTTGCGGCACGCAGGCTTCTCTAGTTGTGACACGTGGGCTCTAGAGTACGTGGGCTCTACAGTTGTGGTGCACTGGCTTAGTTGCCCCACAGCATGTGGGATCTTAGTTCCCTGTCCAGGGATCAAACCCATGTTCCCTGTGTTGGAAGGCGGATTCTTAACTACTGGACCACCAGGGAAGTCCCTGGCTTTTGTTCTTGAGAAAGAGGCTGAACATGTAGATGTTCTGATGTGGTTGAGGAAACCTGACTCCCTCTCTGCACTAACGGGCTTTCCCTGGTTCCCAGGGAGAGTCCTCTGGAAAAAGGTGGGTTGGACCAGTTGCCCCTTTGGGCCCAGCTTGCTCTGATTCGGGGGGTTTGCTTTGTGCAGTCACAGCCCCTTCCTCATGTGGCCCCTTGCCACCTCCATTGCCTGTGGGCGGACACACTTCTCTGCCAAGGGAGGGACGGATGGAGTCTGTGTTGGCCGAGGCCAGTCAGCCTGCATCACCACAGCGTCCCTGAGACGCCATTCCAGGGGAGCAGGGCGATGGGATGGACCGGCCCTGAATTTGGTGGAAGCAGCCACTTCTGGATGAAAATGAAAAAGAGTGATCCGCTTCAGTTAAGTTACAACAAAAGTAAATGCTTAAATAGTGGCAGCAGCAGTGAGTGGGTTTGTGATAAAAAGCTGTACGTGTTCTTTCTGAGGGAGCCTTGCCTTAGTGTTTAGAGCCTGGCTTATGTGAGTTCGGCACTTTGAGACTGTCTAGGTTTCTTTTCATCATCTTAGACCACCAAGTAATAGGAAAACAATAAAAGGGCATAAATATTCCAGACACAGCCCTGAGAGATGTTCACACACGTCGCTGGAGCCTTTCTTTCCTGAGCCAGGGGAGGCCCGCATGGCCTTTTCTGACAGCCTTGCCTGTAGGCCACCCCGCAGGGCCCACCAACCTGCCTGGACAGCAGGCAAGGCGGAGGTGGCCGCCCATCTACTAGGAACAGCAGAAGGATGGGAACGTTCTACTTAGTTTGAATCATATAAAATTGTGGGTGTTCAGCCATTTTGACCTATAAAAGCAGCAATTTCAATTTTAAAAATTAACAAAAGGAGTCACATCAGGCATTTTTCTTCATGACCAAATGCTGCAGGAATTAAATCAATTGTAAACGTGCAGTGCCCGGCCTCCCTGGAACCAGAGCAGCGCCTGGCGGGCAGTGGGTGCACCAGCCCCGCGGGGAGGGACGGGTCTGTGGTGCAGAAACTCAGGTATGGGGGAAGTCCAGGCCCAAAGACCCTCCCTGCAGATGGCCAGACCTGGGCGAGAGTGTGGCCAGTGTGTGTGTGGTTCCCCCCGCAGGGTGTTTTGACAAAACTTGATCCAACTTGAAAAAACTGGGAGATTTCACGTAAAAATAGAAATTTACATCTTTCCTTGAAAAGTGAGCATATCAGCCACACTGGCCTGTGTTCCTGCTTGGCTCCCCCAGGCCAGGGCTGCCAAGCAGCCTGTGCTCACCTTCCGCTGTGGTCCCAGCCCCTGCACGGGCCTCAGAGGTGGGCCGGTTTGCACAGAGGTGATTGTTTTTGGAGCAAACATTCTTCTGCATTCATGCCTCTACCACAAAGGTGAAAACAGAGATGGACCAAGGGGGCCACTGGCTTCCGAAAAATGGGGAAACTTCTTTGTGGAAGTAAAGATCATTCCTATGAGATGAGTGGTTCGGCCAGGTGAGGTGGGTCTGGGTCACAGGACGGTGTGTCCCGGGCCTGCTGACCAGTCCCGTGCTCGGAGCAGGGCCCTTCTCTCTGTGATGGGGTCTGGGCTCCTCCCCACTGGCCCGGACGCCTTGCGAACCAGGGCCGGCAGTTCCGTGCAGGTGTGTCCTGGGGCCCCACACAGCTCACTCCCACTGTGGCTGAGAGCCCGGCAACTGCGCACCTGCCTAGTCTCATTTCTACCTACTTCAGCCTGTGTTAGGAAAGCATTTCTAAAACGATAGGAAGGAACCATTTTCAGGAAGGCGCAAAAAATGAGCTGAGGGCCTGCCTGATAATGCAGGTGGAGCAGGCGAGTCTGTGACAGTCTGAGTGTAGCATCGGCTGGTCCAGGGCACAGGCTCCCTGCGAGCAGGTGGATTCTTGCTGCACTGTGAGACTGGGGGGGTTGCTGCCCACCTTGTTTCATGAGCATTTCCAAGTGTCCAGGGGCCACGGGCAGCAGGTCAGGCCTCCTTTAAGCATCAAGCATGGGATCCTACTGTCTACCTCCTGTTTGTCTCAGCAGGAGCGGGGCGTTTGCAGACTGGCCATTTAAAAGGTTTTACCCTTGAAGCATTAGAAGATAAACAATTTTAACAGCTTGAAATGAGAATGTCTCCTTCTGAAGTAAGAGAAAGGAGGCCAAGTTGCTGGCGAAAATTGGATAAGGATCCTGGGCCATAGCTGTTACACAGCAGAATCTCCAAGATCTTTAAAGCTAGTAACTTAGATCATCCTTCTGCTGTTGATGTTGCTCAGAAGAGTTTTAAAATTACCTTCAAAGCTTACAGGTCATTTTTAGTAAAATTTTCAAGAGACATTTTAAAAAAATTCTCAATGTTGGCAAGCCTTCCTCTTTTTAACTTTGTTCTCTGAGGCTGGGTTTGATTTTTGGTACCAGCCAAAATTCATTTAGATGTAGCTCATCAAGTTACTGATACAATGTTGGTGCAAAGTCAAGTGTGACCATTAGTAAGGCTGATGTTGTTTACGCTGCAAGCTGATGGTGCAGAGAAAGGCCAGGAAGGACCCAGGAAGGGGGAGGTGGACAGAGGGCCTGGTCTGTGTTGTTAAGGCTCTTGCGATGAGGATGTGTTCATGCATTACTTTTGCAATTAAAAGACACACTATGCTCACATAAACTGATGCTGAAGACAGTTTCAATAACATTCTGAGCATCTGTAATCCATAGACTCCCAAGGTAACGTATTTCAACACAGTTGGTATTGTGACAAAGGTATGCTAAAATCAGATTTTTTAATAAAATTGATAAAAAATTTTATAAACAATTTTTAGTAACCTTCTAAATAGGCATTAGCATTAATAATCTAATGGTAAAGTTTGTTTTGTTTTTACTTAGTCCTTAAAAACTGGTGTGGTTTGTTCTGGGGGGAAAAAAAGCTCTCTAAATTACCCTAATTCTGAGAGGCCCTTGCTGGGGAGGTGTACAGGGCCATCAGAGACTGCATGGGAGGTAGCTGGGATCCGGCTCTGTTACTCCCCTACCAACTCCGAGACCGCGGGGAAGGCACTTGGCTTGTGACCCTCACGCGTGAAGGAGGCTCACAGTGTGTGGTTCCACGTCGCCCTGAGCTTTCTGATTCCAGGCTGCTTTCTCTTGAAGCCTGACTGCTCACTCTCCCCCACCACCAACCCCCGGAGGCATCACATTTCTCCTTTTCTGCTTGCTCTTGGGGGCCTGTAGGCCTCCCTGAGCCATTGATTGTTGTGGAAATATAAAGGATTCCCTTTCTTTTCTTCCCAGCAGAACTTGCTTCTTGATTTGTCTTTCTCTTAAGGGACGTGCCCTAGATTGAGTAGAGTTGGGAGGGAAATAGTCTTGAGAAGTCTGATGATGGAATCCCAAGGAGGATAAAGGGGAAATGCTGGAGAGACGAATCATTGGCATCTAAGCTGTTACTGCTGTCAAGGGTGGAAAAGTGAGAACTACTAAAGCATCTGGATGGTGGAAAGGTTGCCTGGGAAAAGGGAAGAAACAAGAGAAAAGTGATTTTATCAGAAGGAAAAGATGTTGCTGAATATCCAAACATCATTTTTACCTATGCTTTGAAATTCACCCTGGGAAAGGGAGTAAAATCGATTTTCAAATATTTGAGGCCATATGATATGTTCATTCACTGGGAGGAACCCTTGGGTAGAAGCCAAAATATCCAGCAATGGCCTTGCTTTACACAAACTGACCATGTCACCTCCAGTGAGTCGTACACCCTCCTTGGGCTTCAGTTTCCTCCCATCCAAAATGAGGTAGAACTGGCTTAGATCAGAGACCTTTCAGATTGTTTCTGACCCCTCTGACCAAATGTGTAGGAAACACATTTTACATCACAATCCACAATATTCACATGAAACTGAGGCAGAACTTTCACCAAACAGTACTTAAAATGTACTCAAGATGTTTTCTGTCTGTTTTATCTCTGGAATGCTGGCTGTGACCCACCTAAATTGATTTTCCAGCTCTCTAAGAGGCTGCAGCTCACAGTTTGAAAAACACTATATTGGGTCTTTCCAGTCCCCAAATCTGATGATCCCTGTGGTCCTTTGTGTGTGGAAAGGAGAGTTTAGCAGCTGAGAGCTAAACCAAGAAAGTTCAGAGCATGGGGTGGTCTCACATGTGGTGCCCAAGGACCCAAGGCAGCAAGCAGGCTTCAGCCGCAGCTCACAGCAGAAGCCTGTGACTCATGGTCACAGATGACTCTCTTTCAACGCTCTAAGCATTGTATCCTTTGGGTGGAAAAAGATCTAAGTGATACAGAAATAAAGACTATAAGAGTACTATGAGCAATTGTATATCAACAAATTGAATAACCCAGATGAAATGGAAAGATTCCTAGAAACACACCCTACTAAGACCAACTCATGAAGAAATAGAAAATATGAATAGATCTGTAACTAGTAAGGAGATTAAATCAATAATCAAAAACCTCCCAACAAAGGAAATTCCTAGACTAGATGGCTTCACTGGTGAATTCTACAAAACATTTAAAGAACTGACACCAGTCCTTTTCAGATTCTTCCCCAAAATTGAAAAGGATGGAACACCTTCTAACTCATTTTATAAGGCCAGCATTACTCCAATACCAAAGCCCCAGACAAAGACACAACAGGAAAAGAAAAACCAAAGACCAATATCCCATATGAATACTGATGCAAAAATCCTCAACAAAATACTAGTAAACTGAATTCAGCAGCATAATAAAAGGATTATACACCATGACCAAGTGGGGTTTATTCCTGGAATACAAGGATGGTTCCACATTATAAAATCAATCAATGTAATGCACCTCATTAACAGAATGAAAGGAAAAAAACTACATGATCATCTCATCGATGCAGAAAAAGTATCTGACAGAATTCAACACACTTTCATAATAAAAACATTCAACAAACTAAGATAAAAAGAAACTACCTCAACATAATAAAGGTCATCTATGAAAAGCCCACAGCGAACATCATACTCAATGGTGAAAGAAAGACTGAAAGCTTTCCCTCTCAGATCAGGAAAAAGGCAAGGATGCAGGCATGCTTTCACCACTTCCATCTAACATAGTATTTATTATAAGTTTTAGCTAGAGCAACAAGGCAAGAAAAGGTATTCTGTTAGAAAGGAAAAAAAGTAAAATTATCTCTCTTTGTAGATGACATGATCTTATGTGTAGAAAATCCTAAATATTCCAAATTAACTAATAAACAAAAAGCTCCACTAGAACTAATAAATTCAGCAAAGTTGCAGGACACAAAGTCAGCCCCCTAAAATCAGTTGCATTTCTTTACACTTACAATGATCAATCCAAAAAGAAATTAAGAAAACAGTTCAATTTACAATAGTATCAAATAGAATAAAATACTTAGGAGTAAACTTAACCAAGGATATGAAGGGTTTGTACACTGACAACTATACAGCGTTGCTGAAAGAAATTAGACACAAATAAATGGAAGACATCTTGTGTTCATGGACCTGAAGACTTGATCCTGTTAAGATGTCAGTACTACCCAAAGCAATCTACAAAATCAGTGTAATCCCTGTCAAAATCCCAATGATGTTTTTCTGCAGAAATAGAAAAGCCCATCCTAAAATTCATGTGCTATCACAAGGAACCCCCATCCCCACCTACAGCCAAAATAATATTGAAAAAGAATAACAAAGTTGGAAGTTTCGCACGTCTTGATTTCAAAATTTACTACAAAGCTACAATAACAAAACAGTGTGGTGTCAGCATAAAGACAAACATTTAGACCAACAGGATAGAATAGAGAGCCCAGAAATAAACTCTCCCATGTATGGTCAAATGATTTTCAACAAGGGTGCCAAGACCATTCAAGCAAAAAGGACAGTCTTTTAAAAAACGGTGTTGGGAAAACTGGATATTCACTACAAAACAATGACATTGAACCCTTATCTGCTACCATATACAAAAAATTAATTCAAAATGTATCAAAACCTAAATGTAAGAACTAAAACTATTAAACTCTTAAACAGTAGGGCAAAAGATTCATGACACTGGATTTGGCAATGATATCTTGGATCTGAAACTAAAAGCACAAGCAACCAAAGAAAAAAATAGGTAAATTGGACTTCAAAAATTAAAAACTTAAACTTGTCAAAGGACACTATCAAGAGACTGAAAAGGCAACTCATAGAATGGGAGAAAATATTTGCAAATCAGGTATCTGATGAAGGATTAATATCCAAAAAATATAAAGAACATTTACAACTCAGCAACAAAGTAAGTGAACCTAATTTTAAAATAGGCAAAGGACCTGAGTAGGTATTTCTCCAAGGAAGATATATACAGATGGCCAATAAGCACATGAGAAGAGCTCAGATCACTAATTGTGATGGTTAATTTTATGTGTCAACTTGACTGAGCTAAGCAATGTGTCTATGGGAGTAATTCCGGAAGAGATTACCATTTGACTCAGTAGACGGAGTGAAGAAAATCTGCCCTCACCAATGTGGGTGAGCATGATCCAACCCCTTGAAGGCCTGAGTAAAAAAAAAAAAAAATGGAGGAAGGGAAGTTCTTTCTCTCTTTTCTTGATCTGGGATGTCGATTTTCTCCTGCCTTTGGACATCAGAGCTCCTGGTTTTTGGGTCTTCAGAGTCCAAGACATACCAGTGGACACCCCTCCCACAGTTCTCAGCCCTTCGTATTTGGACTGAATTATACCACTGGCTTTTCTGGGTCTCCATCTTGCGCAGAGCAGATTGTGGGACTTCTCTGCCTCCAGAAACAGGCAGCCAATTCCTATAATCAATCAATCAATCTCCTATTGGTTCTGTTTCTCTGGAGAACCCTGACTTAATACACTAATCATACACAAATCAAAACCATAGTGAGAGGGGCTTCCCTGGTTGCACCGTGGTTAAGAATCCACCTGCCAATGCAGGGGACACGGGTTCGAGCCCTGGGCCGGGAAGATCCCACATGCCGCGGAGCAACTAAGCCCGTCCACCACAACTACTCAGCCTGCACTCAGGAGCCCGTGAGCCACAACTACTGAAGCCCACATGCTTAGAGCCCATGCTCCGCAACAAGAGAAGCCACCACAGTAAGAAGCCCGCAAACTGCAACGAAGAGTAGTCCCCGCCCGCCACAACTAGAGAAAGCCCGCTCTTAGCAACAAAGACCCAACTCAGCCAAAAATTAATTTTTAAAAAAACCATAGTGAGATGCCACATCACACCCACTGGAGTGACTATTAGCAAAAAACCAGAAAATAACCAGTGTTGGCAAGGATGTGATGAAATTAGAACCGAAATGGTACCACTGCTATGGAAAACAGTAGTGGTTCCCCCCCACCCCAAATTAAACATAGAATTACCGTATGATCCAGAAATTCTACTTCTGGGTGTATCCTCAAAAGAATGAAAAGCAGAGGTATTTATACACCCCTGTTCATAGCAGCATTATTCATGATAGCCAAAAAGGGGAAACCACCAAGATAACTATGAATGACAAAATACGGTATGTACCTGAAATGGAGTATATTAGCCTTAAAAAGGAATGAGATGCTGACACAGGCTGCAACATGGATGAATCTTAAAGACATTATGCTCAGTGAAATAAGGACAGTATTGTATGATTCCACTTAGACAAGGTTCCTAGAATAGTCAGATTCATAGAGACAGAAGGTAGAATGGTGGTCACCAGGGGATGAGGGGAGGAAGGAATGGGGTGTTAGTGTTCAGTGAGTACAGCGTTTTCAGTTTGGGAAGAAGACAAATTCTGGAGATGGATGGGGGTGATGGGTGCGTGGCAACGAGGATATACTTAATGCCACAGAACTGTATGCTTTCAAATGATTAAAATAGTAAATGTTATGTATAATTTACAACTTTAGAAAAGACAATTTTGATTTTCCACTCACCACCCAGCCAAAGTGCCAAACAGATTTAAAAGGAAAAACTCCAGTCATTGTGTTCCAGGTCTGCAGACGACACATCTGGATCGTTGGGATCATAAAGACAAGCACTTGGAAGAGCGCATGATTTTTTTATCTTTAATGCAGACGTTTTAGTGTCAGGCAGATTCAACTTATGGGAAAAATTTCTGGCCACGTGGCTGTTTATCATTCAGAAGGGGAAAAATACAATGCAGATTCCTTGAGGGTAAAGGAACCTGAAAATGCACATCTTCAAGCCTGCGAGATCCGGAGTTGTCCTGTGTCCCTTTTCAGAAGATGCAGATTCACTAGAGCCCCCTCAGGGTGGCCCAAGGCTTTCGTGGGCCTGGATCTTGGTGGCCATGCTCCCTGGGGCACCCACAGAGGCGTCTTCAGGGCCACCAGGGACGCAAGGGCGCAGGAGGTCCTCTGTGGACGCAATGCGGCATTAGGGAACAGTTCTCACAAGCAAAGAGCTACGAAAGACGCAGTGTGTATGGGTCCGCAATAGCGATACTAGCAAGATTTTGTTCCTGTTGCTCAAAACTCTGTGAGCTACTATCTTATTTCCCAGCTTATTCCGTCGTGGTCAGAGGACCCGGCTTCCCGCGAAGGGTGGCGGGGTGGCTGGGCCCTGGTCTCGCAGGGCTGTTTCTGGTACACCAACAGAGGCCAACCTCATGGCCTCCCCTGTGAAGCCTGAGCTCAAGGCAGCCGCCAGCGAGCAGCTGAGTGAGCAGCAGGGGCGGCGGCCGAGGAGCAGGTGCGTGCCCTGCGGAGGCTGTGGTGGTGCAGACCCATCCCGTGACGATGGCCCCTGGAGAGGAGGGGGTCCCTGCAGAACCACAACATTCCACCTGTGCAAGGTTTGGTGTGGATCTCTTTTAGGCACTTTTCCAGTTTTGCTAATTTCTAGGAAAATAAAGCCATTGAGAATAGTTACTGCCATTTTCAGAAAACGTGCTACTACCCCTCTTCTGGGTCCCTTCCTGCCCACTTCATTTGGTGCTGTGACATCTGGTTGTCAGGCTGCGCCCTGTGCTTTAATCTGCTGTTGCCAAGGGTGGAATTCTTAGAACAGTGGAGGATGCTCTGTGCTGTACTCAACGCGGGAGTGACATCGCCCTTGACGCAAACGAGCACTGCCTAGGGCTCGGACACCTGGTTAGAGCCACTCTGTCGCCGTTACATAGTTGTATAGTCAGATCTAGGGATGCCACCTGCTCACGGCGAGGGGGGCCGTGGTGAATGCCCGCCTGCAAGGATCAGGGGAGGTCGCTTTCACTTCTTAAGACCTGGGGCTGTTTGACCTCCCAAGTCCACCGGTGGGCACTTTCAGGTCACAGGAGGCCATGATGGCAGGAGGTCGTGTGTGCACATTCCTGGGAATCCAAAAATACAGGCATTTCTCTACCCACCACCCCGTTCTTCTCTTAGGAGTCACAAAAGCCCCGCAGACCCTGCTATAGCCTACAGTTGGGGTTCAAAAGGGATACCACACTGAAATGCTCTGTAGACAAGTTTATGGTGTTAGAAGTGATCCTTAATCATGCCTACTGTTTGCTCATCACCTTGCTGGTCTGGCTTTTTTTTTTTTTCTTTTTGGTTGCGCTGGGCCCTAGTTGTGGCTCGTCAGCTCCTTAGTTGCAGCATGCGAACTCTTAGCTGTGGCATGCATGTGGGATCTAGTTCCCTGCCCAGGCATTGAACCCAGGCCCCCTGCAATGGGAGCATGGAGTCTTAACCACTGCACTGCCAGGAAAGTCCCTGGCCAAACATTTTTTGAAAGATTACTAAGCAACTAGATGTCAGGTTCCACACTCCTCGTGAGCATTTGTACTGAGGAATCAATTCATAAGATTCACAGAGGGCTCTTAGGTTTGGGAAACTCAGTCTGAAAGCCGGCGGTGTAGATAGGCACACCATTCAAGGCTACTGTGGGGAGACCCGAACTGTTTGACTTTCCTGTGGCCACGACTCCTCTGGGGGTGCAGGTAACAAAAGGCTGGGGCTTTGTGGTTCCGGGTGTTAAACAGCCTGCGCTCAGCTGAGTGTGATCCCTTGGCTTTGGGTGCTGCTGCATGAAACTAATGATCTTCCTGTGGTGTCCCCCACCCCCCACCCAGGAAGGGCGCCTGTGGCCTTCAGACAGATCTGGACCTCGGCCCACCTCAGAGGTAAGGGGTTGGACACAGGCGGGGTGTGGGTGGCAGGGGATGCGTAGAGGGGGATGAACAAAATTGGTGGAAGGGTTGAATGTGTCAGCACAGATGAAGATCAAGGCCTGTGCCTGTAACTTGGTTTAAGAGGTGGGGGAGGGGTCTTCCCTAGACTCTCCCAAGGATTCTTTGTGCCTGGCCAGAGCTCCTTCCAGAAAACAGTCGAGAATCCAGGATCTTCACTTGATGCCTTAGGCTGCTGATAATGAGGTGGTGGCTGTCGGTGTAGCTTATAAACATCACCGCTTGATCCACCCCATCTCCCAGTTTAATAGTATGATTGTAAAAATAATGTTTTTTGCCTTTAAGTTAAAAACATGGTGTGAGAGAAGTTGACAGGTGGATCTATATCTTTATATACATATGTCCTTCCTCTAGAAGAAAGTGAGATGGTGGAATAGATGAGAAGCTATGCAAGAGAGTACCTGGATTCTTTCGGGGGGAAAAAAAGTCTATAATCATACTTACTTTGGAATATAAAATAGTTTTCATGTCAGCTGCTAAAAATAACTACAGGAAACTTTTATCCAGAAAGAAGAAAAGTCACTTGTTTCATATTTTTAAGTAATTGATAGGGCAACAAGCTCCTATAAATAACTCATAAATTGACCCAATGTCTTGTACCTGCTCCAAGTACCATCCTGTGAAGTTACAACCTACATTTACAATGAAAATTCTTCACCCTCTATATTCCTCTGAATCACAGGAGTGGGGTCCGGAGAAGGTCACATGGTGGGCAGGCCAGGGTGGGGGTGGGGGGCTCCTGTATTCTCCTTGACCAGTGGGAAATGTACACAATAACTCCATTAAACCTACATTTTCAGGTAACCGCAATTATCCGTTGCTGAACCGTCCTGGGTTTGGCAAGGTGAGTGATGTAAAGTCATTAGGAACGAAAAACCTCTGTTTTTCTGGAATAGCCTTTACATGTTTTTTGGGGGGAAAAGTTTTCAGATGGGTGAGAACAGACGTGAATTTCCTTGCTGCCAACACGTCCGTGGTCATCACTGTGCCAAGAACATCTCCCAGGTGTTGCTCTTCTCCCTGCAGATCATGTACGCACCGCAGTCCAGGAACGGGGGGACTGCCCCAACCTTTCTCCAGAGGGATCGGTTCAGTCGCTTCCAGCCCACCTACCCCTACGTACAGCACGAGATCGACCTTCCCCCCACCATCTCCCTGTCGGACGGGGAGGAGCCGCCTCCTTACCAGGGGCCCTGCACCCTGCAGCTCCGGGACCCCGAACAGCAGATGGAACTCAACCGAGAGTCTGTGAGGGCCCCACCCAACCGAACCATATTTGACAGTGATTTGATAGACGTGTCCGTCTACAGCGGGGGCCCACGCCCACCCAGCAGCAATTCAGGCATAAGTGCCAGCACCTGCAGCAGTAACAGGAGGATGGAGGGGCCACCCCCGGCCTACAGCGAGGTGATGGGCCACTGCCTGGGTGCCACTCTCTTCCACCCCCAGCACAGCACGCACAGGGGGAGCAGACTGCCGCTCCAGCGGGACGGCCCTGGGGGGCACCAAGCTGCCCGTCCAGGGCAAGGACAGGAAGCCCGGGAACCTCATCTGACCTGCGTGCATACCTGACTTAAGAAAGGAGGAGGGAGGCAGTGGCACTGCCCCTCCGTCCCCAGCACAGCAAGTTCAGTAAAACAGTGATTCCTTCCACAGGGGCCGCACGCAGGCTGAAATAGTACAAACCTCCTCCAGTCTGGCTGCAAACGGTGTTCATCTGGGGCAGTGATAGGAAAGGGCAGGTTTTGGCAAAGGGTGGGCATGAGAACACAAAGGGGTGCTTTGAAGACATTATGAAATAAAACCCACAGAGGCATCTGACTTGACTATGAAAGCAGACGCAGCAGGGGAAGAGGCCAGAATGGCCTGTTTTACAATTAACTGAATACAGAGGAAAACGTTATTATACATTATGGGGAAGAATTGCCAGTTTGCTTCCCACCCCCAAACTGTGGAACTTTTGTTTTAAAAATATGACTCTATAAATTCCTGTTTTGTGTGCCAAGGTATAAAGTGGAGAAGTCAGATGAATGCAAGGGGTTAATCAGTGTTGTGATGCTGTGTTTTAAAAGTTGCACTACATGTTTAAGATAATGAGGAAGCTTTACTCGAAGTTCTGTATGTTGTCTTTTCACCTGTGGATTATAATTAGGCCCCATAATCATCTCCCCCATAATCATGCAGGAAAGGGTGTTAGGGGAGGTAGCCTAACGTACACCACTTACTTACATTCACCAAGAAAGTCACCACACAGCAGTGAATGCGTCACTGAGGCACCTGGAGACTCTGGATGGAGCAGAGGAAACTCCTGCATCCCGGGTGTGTTGAGTCCCTCCAGCCTCAGGCTACGTGTTTTACACCTGCATTTTTACACACCACGCAGTGCTGCCCTGGCCCTCCAGCAGTGCAGTTTCTGTGGTAATTTAGATTTTTTTCACTGTAGCATGAAATATACTCAGATAATACACTATTTTATGCAATAAATTGTTTAAAATGCAAGGTGGCTATTTTTATACTGTTGAAACACATGACTTCAGAGTGTTCCTGTGGTCTCTCCTTCCCTGGATAGTGGAGTTCAGGCCTGGATGGCTGGTCAGCAAGACTCAGCAGTCGCTTCTGTGCAGCCCACTGCCCTGTTATGTGCGTGACACTGGCTGCAGATACTATGTAGAAGCCCCTGGGACTGAGGAAGGGACCCATGTGGCCAAGTATGCGGACCAGCACCCGGCAGGAATGCAGTGCTCAGAACCAGATGCGCTCCCAGGGGTCACTAAGCCTCTGCAGTGGAGGCCAGAACTGGGCGGGGAGCAACTCAGAGCACAGGGTAAAAAGCACAACTTGCAGCTAAAATCAACTAGAAAACTAACCTTAAATATTGCAACATTCATTCTCACCTAAAGTAACTTCCTTCACAGAAGCATCTGCCTTTGCTGCACCCGGGTGGGGTGCTTCTGTGCAGCCCCTGCCTGCTCTCGCAGGGACCGAGGGCTGGAGGGATGACTTGGGACCCTGACCTGCAGTTCCGGGTGTCTGCTGTTGTGTTCTCAGAGGTGGCTGCCCGGTGAGGTGCCCTCGTGCTGCTGGCAGAAAGCTCTCAAACTGCTTTCTGCTGCTCCTTTCCGAGGCTCCTCTTGGTTGGTAGGTCCCTGGGTTTTGTTTGGAGAACTGGAATCTTCATCGATTTCACACAGTAACATCCACACAAGTAGTCAATCTCTTAAAAGAAGATGGTGGTCAACAATTGTCACTCATGCTTCAGACCCTGTCGAGCAGTGTGCACGCTGAGGGCCATGGCAGGAGCTCTGGGACGGGCAGAGTCCTGGGGGCCTGACCAGAGGACACCCACCCACCCACCGTATCAGATGGCCTCGACCTCAAGCCTGTGCTTAAAGGAGGCTGGGACTCTGCGTGGCATGAGGTTTCCCCTTGTGTTGCTGGTGAAGGTGGGAAGGTGCCTGTCCTCCCCATCTTCAGGCAGATTATCGGTCAGGCGGTTTCCCTTAGGTACAGAATGAGGAGGTTGGCTGATGGTGTCATCATTCCAAACCTCACCTGCACTTCTGGTAGAGTGGGTGAACACACCCAGTAGTTCTAGCTCAAAATGGTGAGTTATGCTCAGAAACTTATAAATTCCTTAGTCACTTTGCAAGTACCCAAACATTTTGCAGATGTTCACAGTACTGGTAAAACAATTATTTAATTCAAATAACTTTAATTGTTCTTCAAAACCGAGACTGCTCCCTTTCGGCCACCCTATTAGATAATTGCCTCTAATGTAAATAGTTATTTAATGATGCAGACATATCAAACCATGACCTGAATGGTCTCTGAGGCTGGGGCTCTGTAATGAATTAGTTTAAAAGCCAAGGTCATAAATTGAATTAATAGTCAATTTCCCTTCAACACAGGAAAAAGGTAATTTAGACATCTGCTCTTTCAAAGGTTGTGGCTGACATGGTGTGGAAAGAGGCGTGACTGTGAAGCTGCAGCTTGATCAGTGGAGCCTGAGGGTCCAGGTTAGAAACCAGAGGGTTAGGGAATCAGTGAACAGTGGGTGGGGAGCTGGGCTCCATCATCTTAGCGACTCCCTGGATATGAACCCCAGGCACCTTGAGTCCCACTTACAGGAACACTCATGTGTCTGCTGGCTTTTTCAGCAAGCCTAGTGTTCCTCAGACACTAAGGTTGTCCTTTACTACAAAAGAGATTTTGCTGAAGAAATTGTGCATTTATTGCACTGGCCAAAAAGTTCGTTCAGGTTTTTCCATGTTACAGAAAAACCTGAACGAACTTTTTGGCCAACCCAAACACAAAGTTCTATCTGGGACCAAAATTCAGTGTTAAAAAAGCTTCACAAGCATACCCTCTGTCCTCCGTACCACAAATACACTTGGACACACAGCTCAGACAGCAGAGGAAAATGTGCAAAACTTGGGAAGGTTTGTCATGAGGATGACACTTAAGTCCACTAATTGCAGCTGGGAGAGGAGGACACAGCGGCCAGCAGGAAGCGGGGGGCCTTCTACCCCAGCATAGGGACCTGTACTCAGATAAGCGTGTCTCCAGCTTCAAATTATCCCCCTCTTCACCTATATTTTATAATCATAAGAATGAGAAGGGCTCAAAGGCAAGCACTTTTCAAAAGCAGCTCAGATCTGGGAGAATCCATTCAGATCCCTGCCCTCCTCAGAACCAGTGGCTGCATCCTGACAGGTGGGCCTGGATCTTACCTCCACCTGCTCTTCTGTCCAGAGAGTCCTTGCAGAGGCTGTCCAGGTCCACGAGCCCCTCCAAAGCAGCTTCCATTTTCTGCTGGCCACCAGGCTCCCACACTGGCCTGGCTGCGAGGCAGCGGCTAGGGGCTGTTCCCCAAGCCTTGTGTTTGCTGTGCCAAGGCTCCTGCTTGAGGTCTGCTGCTTAGAACAGCAACATGTTAGTGTACCGTTCATTTTTCTTAAAATTTCCAGAGCTGAGCAGTGTCTGTGAAGGAAAAACTGGGAAAGATAGTTGTGCTGGGCGCGGGGCCTTGCGGTGACAGCCCCCCACCCCCACCCCGCACCTTGGTGGAGAAGCAGGGACCAGGATCCCCTTCTGCACGGTCACCTTGGCCTTGGCGAAATGGAGATGCATTGGCAAGTCCCCCCCAGTGTAAGGACGCTGTGTCTAAAGGGGCCCAACAAAAGCAGATGAAAGACCTGCTCTCACCCCGACCACAAGTGGGTCCCAGTAGCTCACGTGAATTGTGCGAATTCCACAGGAATCAGGATTTCAGCTTTAGCTTATTTTACTCCCCAAGTGCTGCATCTTGCACAGTTCAAGTTTATGTTCACGGCCAGGGTTAGACGGCCACTCGCTGCTTCTGCCTTCAGGCTGGTGTGCAGGGAGGGACGCCTTGTGAGCAGCGCTGTCCTCAGTGTGTGTGAGGTGCTGGGGTGAGAGCTGTACAGAGATGCAGATGGTGAAGATCCACGTCCTTTCATAGAGCTCAGCGTGGCAGTAGTTTTTAAGCAGCCAAGGTGTTTCATGTTCTAACTTCTGCAGATGCAGGAACCCAGCCCCCTTTGTTGTGCCTCACTCACAATGGTGCTTTCAGTGTCTGTCAGGCGTTCATTTGTAAGGTGCTGTATATAACTTGACTATATTACGCACATAATCCTACCCAATGGGTAGAACAAAACTTTGTTAATACTGCAATATAAGGTATAGATACCAATTTTAAGAGAAATGGCATAGAATTTGTGAATGCCTATGTGCTCTGTCCTCTTTTATAAGGAAATGTGCAAATGGATGCATACAGATAAAAGTCTATGTAGTTTATTAATAAATATCAGTATTATAACACAAGGGAAACAAGTCTGAACAAGCAAGCACAGCCTATGAACAACATATGTACAGCAATCAGAGTTGCATCTTTGCTGTGAAAACACTTAATAATTTTTTAAAATACCACAGCCTTTTGGAGCCACCAGATGCTTATTTTAATCCCTTCGATAATGTTCAGTTGGACCAGTATTAGCTATAATCAGAAAAAAATGTGGATTTTTCAACTTGCTTTATGAAAAAATATTCTGTTTCATGTTGTAGAATGAAGAGGGCAAACCCAGTGAAGAGTGCACTTTTCACTGAAATTGCAAAACTTAGGTCAGAGTGAGCACATCAGCCTGCAGCAGAGGACTGTGCAATCCAGACACATTTGTGACCATCTGTCTTTCTGTGCCTTTTTGACAAACGGAAGCTGTGGAACCAATGAATGAACAGTAGCATTTGCAGGAAAAATAACTTAGGACAAACCAGTCCACTTGAGAAGACCCCAGTCTCAGAAAGATTTGTTATGGGTTATAATTAGCAGATTGGCAACCAGCCAGCCGAGTGAATTCTTATGTCCTGTCCCTTCCTTTTGGTGTCTCCTGGTGATCACGACCCCAGAAACAAACTAGGCTTTGCCACTGACCAGGGACCACGTCACACCCCCTGACTCAGCATCTACTTACAGCTCTGTCTTTAGTGTCTGACGGTGACCTCTGCATTTATCTTCAAATATTCTAATATTGAAAATAGAAAAAAGAAGAGCCTATGACAATGTTCATTAAAACCATGGATGAGGGGCTTCCCTGGTGGTGCAGTGGTTGAGGGTCCACCAGCCGATGCAGGGGACACGGGTTCATGCCCCGGTCCGGGAAGATCCCACATGCCACAGAGCAGCTGGGCCCGTGAGCCACGGCTGCTGAGCCTGCGTGTCCAGAGCCTGTGCTCCGCAACGGGAGAGGCCACAACAATGAGAGAGGCCCGCGAACCCAAAAAAAAAAACCAACCATGGATGAAATCGTGGGTGTGGGCATCCTTCCCAGTGCCATCCACAGTTTCGTGAAATTCTGCCCACCTGATCCCTATTTCCAGTTTATTCTGTCATCAGAGTATGTAAATTCTAATAATTCCTTATTTTTTATTTGTTCCGTGGTGTATGTTTTGATTTTGAGAATCACAACGGAGTCATACTTTTGTCCTCCACAAAACAATTACTGATTATCCTTAAACTGAAAACACCTCTGCAACTCTTGATGCTAATGGACCAGAGGTCAGCCCTTCTTTGACTGTGCTTTGCAAGGCCACAAGAAGATGGGGATCTGTGTTTTCTGCACCCACTGCCCCCGCTGTCTGCTCACTGCCAATGGCAGTGGCCCTGGTGGTTCAGGTCAAGGGTGGAGGCTCCTCCCTGTTAGAAAAACTCCCCCAGACTTCATCTCTTGGGAGGACTGCTGAGCAGGAGTGTCATCTGAGGATGTTCTGGACTCAAAGGCACTAAATTTGTTAGCACGTCATGGCTTTTCTACAGGACTAATAGAGGCTTAAACTTTACTGTTAATTATACTGGTTCATCTTAATGTGCTTGCTGGTATATTGCTATTCTTCATTTCATGGCTTTCAAAAATCACACTTTCTGGTGTAAAAGCTATTTTTAAATATGTACAATACTATGCATCGCATTTAATTCACTTAGTTTTCACTAGGCTGCTTTATAATGAAAAAGTACAACTTTATCTGAACTTTTCAACAGTTGTTCACGTGATCTATAATAATCTGAAGTTGTTAAAGTCTTTTTTTTAAACAGACATTTGTGCTTACTGTTCAACATAATTCCCAGTTATACACAGAGAAAGATTTCCAGCTGTCATGTATCTGCCTCTTTAACTGAGCGAGGGGATGTAGTTCTTAGACCCAAGGTCTGTAACCGCAATCCGGACTTTTAAAGGAAGATGTTGCTCTAAGTGCTGTGTGTTATGAAATCAGCCTCTTCTGCTTGTTCTTAATGCTGTGTTCGAACCACAGCTCAAAATCATTAAAAAAGATCACTGATACACGTGTCTCTTTTTTTTAAAAAAAATATTTCACAGACAAAGCATATGTCGGGGGGTGGGGGGAAAACGACTTGCATTTAAAAACCTGTCTCAGAAATGGTCCTTATGTTTCCCCAGGTAACCGTCCCATTCAGTTGTTATTTACTCTGACTTTTCAGAAATCATTATATTTGCTATAAACCCTGGCAGATCACATCATACAGTTCTGGGTTCTACAGAGAACACTCAGGGATCGTCACCTGAGTTGAGGTGTCACCTTCAGGCTTCTGGAAGCTGTCACAGACAAACTGAGTCAACTCAGCCCAAAACGTGAGCAAGACTTCTAAAGAGAATTGTTCAGCAGACACCCTCAGAGGCTAATAAGGTCATTAGCATCAGAGGTTTTCAGTTCGTGATGATGGAGCAAAAGGAATCTAAGTTTCCTTCACTGAGAGATTAGAATGATATCTCTAAGCTCTAAGTAAGTATATGGATTCACAGATTACATAATTGTGAAATGTATAAAACTTCATACAGGGCTTCCCTGGTGGCGCAGTGATTGGGGGTCTGCCTGCCGATGCAGGGTACGCGGGTTCGTGCCCTGGTCCGGGAGGATCCCGTGGGCCGTGGCTGCTGAGCCTGCGCATCCGGAGCCTGTGCTCCGCGGCGGGAGAGGCCACAGCAGTGAGAGGCCCGCGTACCGCAAAAACAAAACAAAACAAGCAACAAAAAAAAAAAACACTTCATACAACCTACCAAACTACTAGAATAAGTGAGTTTAGCTTGGTTACAGGAAATACAATTAAAATATTTTTGCATTTCTATATGTTAGTAATGAACTGTGGAAACAAATGAACTTTGGAAACTGAAATCTTAAAATACCATTTAAATAACTGTATGGGCCCCAAACTCTAGTTATAAAACTTCTTTTTTTTTTTTTTTTTGGCCACACCGCACAGCTTGTGGGATCTTAGTTCCCTGACCAGGGATTGAACCTGGGCAACGGCAGTGAAAGCGCCAAGTCCTAACCACTGGACCGCCAAGGAGCTCCCATAAAACCCATTTTAGATTCTGAATTAATTTTTTAAGACAATTTTGGAAAGGGGATTAGAAAGCTATAAGGAGGAAAACAGCTGTAAGAAAAGGATTTCTTTCTATTAAAACAGCAAATAGTCACTGATAAACCACATTATGCTCTTGAATAAATTCTATAATCTCTTATTCAGCAGATATTTGAGAAATTTTAAAGAATATTCCCCAAACTTATATCCCTCAGTGAAGGTAAGACCAGTATAAACTTTCGTCACAGAAGGAGAGGAGATTCCAGGCTTGATTCCTACTGGATTGGGTTCAGTAAACCCATTTCTATATGAGGTCGCCTGGTTGGCTGGGTCTGGGTGCAGGGAGGTTACTTGGAGCTGCTCTGAAGGAGGCAGGAGACGGTCAGGGTGGGCCCACTGTGTCCATCTGGGCAGCGGGGCTCAGTGTGGCGCTGAGAAACCAGAGACTGCACTCTTGCAGGACAGGAGGCGAGACACTGATCTCCACTGTCGGGGGCCTGTGGGACCCCTTCCCGCAGCCCTGGCTGTGCACTGAGAAGGCTCTGAAGACTTAAGAAGAAGCCCCAGGCCAAAACCAGACAATAGGCCTGGAGGCTGCCCGTGACCCAGGAGCTGTCCATCGGGCTGGAGCTGAAGTGCCAAAGGCCAAGGAGCCCCTGTGGGCCCTCGAAAGCCGAGGCACCGCCAGCCACGGAGAGAGACGCCAAGGTCTGGACCCACCGTTTTCTGCTCAGGCTACACTCAGCACAGGACATAACAGAGCCCAACACCTCCCTCCCTGGCGATAGGCTCCCTGCTGACCCACCTGGTACATGGGGAGCCCCCAGTGCACTTCAGGGCCTGCACCGGATCCCATACCCCACCAGTCTCTGGCTTTCTTGGACCGACTTCTGTTCATTGGATCGTTTGTGAAACAGAAGAGCTGCCAACAGCTAAGTAGATGGACTAGCAACTCAGGCAGCCCTCTCCCTGCACCCTCGAGGACATCTAGAAAAGCAGTGTGCTCGAAAGAAACCTCCAGAATCCTTCAGAGAGCCACTCACAGTGGCCTTGGAACAAACACTTATTTCTGACTCTCCATGATGACACTTGCACAAAACAGTTTATAACGAGCCTGTTACTTAAAACATCATAATTTCTCTCGTTACACTGTTCTGACGCTTTGCTTTGAATGGATTCTAATTAAAATGCATGTTTTAAAAATAACAGCCAAAAGGTAAAAGCTGTGCATTTGTAAATTTCATTGTTTTGATGGCATGTGTCTGTCCAGACTTTGGGCTTTTGTGCTAATAATGTAAACCTCATTCACCCTACTTTAAAAAAATCAAAAGCTACAGTCTTAGTCATTTGAACACAGCATGGTGTTAACTGCAATACAGACTTTCAA
Source organism: Neophocaena asiaeorientalis asiaeorientalis (assembly GCF_003031525.2). Classification (NCBI taxonomy): domain Eukaryota; kingdom Metazoa; phylum Chordata; class Mammalia; order Artiodactyla; family Phocoenidae; genus Neophocaena; species Neophocaena asiaeorientalis. The sequence goes on from NW_020175053.1 coordinate 5,834,759, forward strand.
AAGGCTTTACCAGGAAGCAGTATATATACATTTACACACACTTGTGTATAGTATACTGCTCCTATATGACTTAACCTGTTTACAAAGCCATTTACATTTATAGAGTTTACTGTGGTACTACCACCAGAATCTGGAAGCACAAAATATTCTAGCAGTCTACACTAGCAGACAGAGTAAGCATGCTTTCAAATCAAGGTGCTGACTTTGGCCTCTCCCACGTGGCAGGCCAGGGACCCATCCCCTTGGCCCCACCTGAGCCAGGCTGTGTCTGCCACCCTGGCTTCGGTGGGGGACCCTGAGGTCCTGCTTGAGATTTCCTGCTTACAGTTCAAGGGCAGCACAGGCTCTGGAGCCTACAGACCTGGTGGCCTCAAGTATTAGCTCTGTCTCAGGTTAATGTCTTCAAATGTCACGCATACAACAGGGTCACCTGCGCGAAGACTGGAGGAGAGGGTGTGCTTGCCACATGCGGCCCCCACAGAGGGAGCTGTGCTGCTCAGCTTTCACTTTCCAGGTTCACCCAATTCCTACAGACTTGTAAATAGCACTCTGCCTTGGCATGCTCTCTACGCTAACACTGCAGCTTAAAATGCCAGTGACGGAAACGGGCCAAGTTAGTGCCAAGCGGGTTGGAGCACCTGTGTCAAGGCAGAGACTGAACCACCAGGACCCAAACCTCCTCGCCATGGTTTTAAGTAAAATACATCTGTTTCTTTTCTCATTACTCTAGATGTTGACAGTTTTTTTGGTTAAAAAACCATGTTGTGTGTGTGTCAGGGAGTGTTCTTACAACCTTAGCAATAAAATGTGAACATCTGAAGGGAGAACAGTTTTAAAAAAATAATTTCCCACCTTGCCCCCATTTTTTCCTTCTCTGGCTTCCTTTCTGTGAGGGGTGGGGGAGCTAACACTGATCTGAGTGCTGTCACAGCCTCAAGGAAACCGCAAGGACCCCAGGCTCCTGGTGCCGGGATCCTGTACCACGTATGCATCCTCTTCACCAATGCTGGCACACTCCCTTCCTTCCGGAACCATCCACGAGCACATGGTTTTGCCTCACTGTCAGCCTCCCGTAAACCTCCCGCACACACATTCTCCACTTCCAGAGAGGCCAGCCTAACAGTTCTTAGTCGGGGATACACTGAACTTCCCAGTGAGAAAAGTAACCACAAAAGCCAGCTCCTGATGCTTCAGATGTTCCATTGATTGACCCCAAGGAAAAGGAAAATTCCAATCTGAGCTGTTCCAAGTGTTGCAAATGCAGGCTCAGGTGCTGTGACCACCACCATGACCCTCCACACAAGTGCAGTAGGAAAAGCAAACTCACTTTCTTACCACGGGAGGATGGGGTATTTTCTGAGGCTGAATCCTCTTTGGATAATGAAATATCACTCTAAAGAAAGAATTAAAGAAAATTATGATGCCACAGAGCAACTAAGCCTGTGCACCACAACTACTGAGCCTACGCTCTAGAGCCCGTGAGCCACAGCTACTGAGCTCACAAGCCACAACTACTGAGCCCACAAGCCACAACTAGTGAAGCCCGCACACCTAGAGCCCGTGCTCCGCAGCAAGAGAAGCCACTGCAATGAGAAGCCCGAGCACAACAGAGTAGCCCCTGCTCACAGCAACTAGATAAAGCCCATGTGCAGCAACGAAGACCCAACGCAGCCAAAATAAACAAATAAAAATTTATTTAAAAAAAGAAAATTATGAAGTTAAAAGGGAAAAGATGATAGAAGCCACCAGAAGAAGACAGAGAATTAGGAATATTCATAAATTGGCTTCAGCTCCAAAAATACAAAGAATTTTACAAGTTCCAAAGCAGGTACTTACTTTACCTTTCTTAGTTCCTGGATTTGAACGTCTGACCCGGCTCTCCTGCGCCTTTCTTCAACTACAGCTACTGGCCTCAACATTCTGAAGTGACCCACTAGAGGGAAAATTGGGTTTATGACTGAGAAAACTTCTATTAATCTAAAATGCTTCCAAAATAATGCAGTTACAAAATGATCTACATTTCTCAACAGAAGTTGCATTAGGTTTTGTGGACAAGTGTTTTACTGATAATAATATTTTCAACTTTTTTGGAAAGTAAAACTTGTCCCTTATTTCCAAACCAAAAGAAGTGAGGAATGCAATTACAACCTACCAGTATCTTCCATCTTCTTCAGGAGGGGAATAACAAGCACATGGTGATGGAGCACGATGGCAACCAAGCCCTGTAACTCTACCTCCAGACCAAGGTGAATGGCAGGGCAGTCAGTGTTTGAGGACTGGACAAACTGTGCCTTTGGGACCCTTGCAAAGAGAGAACCCAAACAGCCACTATTCTTAGAGAAGTAAAGCAACAGCCATAATTAAGTCGCAAGATTGTATCCAAAGAAAATACTGACTCAAATTCAATAAAATACAAATTAGTCAAAATACGCTTCAAATCATTACAGAATCTCAAATCTCATACTTAGAGGTGCATACAAAATAACAGCTTAATATTTGTGTATATAGAGGAAATGCTGTATGTTTTTCTTTAAAAACAAACCCTCAATTAGTGTTAAGGAGCTGAAACATCTCATTGTTTTACCCTATTTAGATTATATTAGGTAGATTTCATGTAGATTATATTAGATATATTTCATATATGGTACACTTAAAAGTAATCTTATGAAATTACCCAAATGGAGTAAAAGGCTGACTTTCAGCAGGTACCTGATTAGAAAGTCAGAAAACACCTGCAAGTTTTCTGTCCTGCTCTTACTGAGGAGTGGGCCGTAGCACCTGCCCACCAGAGGGAGGGAGAACCACATACCGGCTACCGCAGGACAACCAGGCACGCTTGCATGCAAACTCGCCTTTTTCTTTTTCACTTCAAAGAGAGTTTTCTACCATTTAAAATGGTCAAAATTCAAAGCAGAAAAAGCTGGACATAGGGAGGGAGGGAGAGGTGAGGAAAGAAGGAAGAAAGGTTCTATGCATTCCTCACAGTCAGGAAGAATGAGAATATATTGTGGCTACACGTGGAACATCTCTGACCTGTCCTACAACTTCTACTTTTATGGACCATGCTGTCCCAGAGAAAACACAACGTGAAAGCGCTTTCTGTTCGTCTCAGGCTCCATGAGCCCTCTTACTTGTAGAGAGAAAACACAAGTGCTGAGGAGGACTTTGGGGCTGCCTGTGCACTTCCCACGAGCACTGTCCAAGTCAGCGGAATAATGTCATACTCTGCCTTGAAGGCTTCTGAAGTCAAGCCACATTCTCTCTGCTGAGAGAATCATTCTTATCAAAATAGCCAGATAACTGCCACAAGATAATTATGATCTGTCATCATTACTGTTGGTGGCTGCCAGCAATTTACGGGGAAGAATACAGCTTGAGTTTCAAAGCCTAACCCTGAAGAAGCAAGACAACCAAAAACTTGTTTTAATGAGTTAAAATGAACCAGCTTGACATGGAAGTCACAAAGGAAAAAAATCTCAAAGAGGGAAAACTATACCCAATCGGCACAAACTTAGCATTTCTCAAATGTAAGTTACAAGCTTAAAATGCAGGACAAATATCTTTCAAGAATCAGAAAGCCAGGCCAAAATTCACGGCTGAAGACGAATTCTGGCCAAGTCTCTAAGAGAAGGAGAATTCTTGCCTCTGTTGTTCCTTTGGGTCAAGGAGGCAGAATCTTTTGGGTACTCCGTAATATACAGATGGACCAGGAGAGACCAAACAAAGCTCCTATTTGCAGAATGAATAATTAAAAGCACCCACCTCTGGTTCTGCAGATTTCTGGTTCAGGTGGTTAAATTCCAAGGCAGTAGAGAGGCCCATACTTTTTATGAACACTCCTGTGCAACTCCGGCCTCTAGGCCAATGTGACTGGACGCACCGTAGACCATGGCTCGGGAAAAGCCAACTGAGTAAGCATCTAATACCAAAAACCACTTCAAACCAATGCTGGTATCACTTAATCTAAATGTATTTTACTTTCTTCTAAACTAACTCCATATCTTCCCTATGGAGATTCAATTTTGAAAATCTGAAATAAATGAAGGTCCCCATTTTAAAAAGTAAGATGTAGCCAACAGAAGAAATATGTCTATATTACCATGAAAGCAAGTATTTTTCAGACAGAATCCTTTAATAATTCAGAAATGTATATCTCACCAATGCATTTTATAAAAGTGGTATCATCTCAAAAGTATCAGGAAAGATGCATGTACTCTTTCTGACTCATTTGCTAAAACATTTTCTGTCCATTTCATTACCATCACCATACTCTACAATCTTCTACAGTGGCTTTGTTCAGAACATCTGAATTTGGATAAGAAATCCTGAAGATGAACCAAGTGGAAAGAACACAAGAAAGAGCTAGATATGTCTAACGTACAACTTGCTTCTTTTCTTCAAACCTCTTCTGCCCAAACTGTTAAGATGTTTATAAAATTCCTGGAATTACCTTCTGAGGTCACTGAAATAAGACAGCCAATAGCTCCATTGCTTCCTAGAGCATAAAGGACTACAGTAACGTCTTCCATCTGTAAATAAATGGAAGGCAGATTCTATAACAAATAAGCTGAAGATTATATTTGAAGGCATAGTTTTATTATTTTTACTAGTGGCAGGAAGGTGACCTTAATACATGAACTCTTTCTCCTTTGTTGGAATCTGCAAATAGCACCCTACTGTATGCAAAATGTTGGTTCAGTAAGAGACATTTTTGTGGTACTTTAAAAGGTTGGTTTTGCTATTTTTCTTGAATAAACTAAGTCTTTTTTTACCTAATCTATTTTTCATTTCAATTGTTAATTTGCTGAGCAAACACTTTTTATCTGTTTTTATAGGTGTTAAATTAAATCTCAGCCATGGCTCCCTCTTTACCCTGTCAAAAATCCTACTTAAATACAGATGCGCACACCAGACACAGCAAGTATAAGGCTTATTGTAAATGAAATGGTTATGATATTTACCACACACACACACACACCTGGATAATTTAACTCAATGCCCACTATGTGCTGTTGGCCTGCTACGAATACTCCACACGCATATTCCAGGGGTCCCCCTTTCGGCTCTTTGTAGCTTCCCTTAAGGACTAGGTTAGCAAGATGAGAGCAGCAGCATTTGACAAGATCAGACATTCCTGATACCAAATAATGACAAAAGAACTTCTTACACCTTCAGAGAATGTTTTACTAGAGAATTTCAAAGCACTCCCTATTATCTCACTTTCTGTAACTGGACAAACACAACACGATTATGAAACTGGATGGCAACAAATCTCAAACAGGCTGAACCAAAGGTGGAAACTCAGGGTTATCAGTGCTTCTAAGACCCACAATTTATCCTCATTGGAAAACACGCCCTATGCAACGTGAAAAGTAAAAAGAAAGTTTCACATAACACATGATTTTAAACCAAGCAGTCTCAGTGGTTAAAAATAAACAAACAAGAAATTTGTTAATATCCATCTTAGCATTTAATATATGCAAAAATGTGAATTATTTAAGAAACAAGCTAAAACATGTTCACTGTTTTTGAATTTGAAAATGTGCTGTCAATTTGAAATCACACGTTTGATCTGTATCAGGAGACAAACCATCCTGCCTGATCGGGCCTGCATGTGGCAGAGTGAGCCCTGCCCCCTCACCACTCTACCCACCCCGACAAAGAAGAGTCCAACCACAGCACAGCCAATATAATGATGAGACATATCAAATGCAAACATCTTTTTCCCTTTAAAGTATTCTCTAAATTTGGCCAAACTCAGTATTTAATACGAAAACCCTGCCTCACAGCAGTGATGACTGCGGCCTTATCAGATCACTCACAACAAAGACAATCTAGAAAGAGGCCGTTCCCTCTTTCAACTCAAAGGTTAGAACTGAAGTAAAGGCAGTTAAAGCAAAAGGAAACACACAAACACATCCTCAAACACACCCACACAAATTGTGGCAACTTTCACATCTGACAACAACTGAATTTCATTCCAAGCAGGTTTTAATGACAGCTTTGCTATTTAAAAAATTCAAGTAAAATGCTCAAGTAAGGATGTTTCAATGCAAGAGGAAAACAGCAGCTACAATCTTAAAATTTTACTCCATAATGGAATCAAGACCGACTCCGGTTGGTGGAGACCAGGTGGCAGGGACAGGCAGGTCCCATCCTCCCAAACCTGCACTGCCGAGAACCACAAGCTGCAGGCACTGCTAAGCGCATCTGATCTCCACCATAAACTTAAGGTGTGATGATTTTCCCTTTTCCTCTGAGAGATCAGTTGGAGAGGACATGATGCAGGAATAACAGTTTTACATTCTGGGTGAGAAAGTGCTATGACCGCACCGATTTGCTTAAAAAATTTGATTATGGCAAGCTTGAGGTAAAAATCATTTTTAAAGGGTCAATTTTTCATTTACATATAACCAATACATCTTATTTACATATATATGACCCAATTTTCATTCAGCTTTCTTTATATGAAGTCTACATTTTAACTGGTATGTAACCGTTATATACTATCTTTAGAGAAAGACTAAATATCCTCTTATTCACAGGCAGTTCTGATGATAACAGTTTGTCTCCACATTGAGAAGTGAATATCGTTAAAACCTCAAATAACAAAAAAGATGAAGACCTAGTGTTAAATCTGTGTAGGGCTGCACCAGCTATTCAAGGAGTCAGCAGCTATCTAAACACAAAGCACGGATGACTGAAGACATGGACCACTGCTTAACGCTGCTACTGACATGAAATTCTTATACTGGGTTCATTTTTTCTTTTCAAAAAACACTGATTTTTCTAGTGATGTTCAACTTTAAAAAGTTATCTTAGTTCTTTAACCCTCAGAGAACTGCTATATTTAGGCTGCTAACCAAAAAAATAATCAAGAGCATGTACCTTTGTCCAGTCCCCAAGGGTTAAAGTGCAGGAACTGTCTATAACCTGGTATATAAGGCACCCTATTCCACTTTTTTCTTAAAAGAAACCTTTCCTTTGGTTTCTTGCAGTTTTTCAGTGAGTCTGTCCTTTGTCTCCTCCATCTTCTCTGTGAGGCGCTCCTTTGTCTCCTCCATCCTGTCCTGCAGATACTCCTTCACAGGGGGTGGCGTCGACATGTAGCCACGGCTGCGCAGATACTTCACAGTGAAGGAGGTCCCCCCCAGGGTCACAGTGTACCGCGCAGGCGTTGCAATCTGTGGGAAAATGAAATGGACAGATCAGAACTGTTGTCTAAAGCAAAACAACTGTTGATTTACAACTGTTACAACTGTTGTCTAAAACAAAAACAGTGTGACGTTAAAATTCCTGTTAATAACCAAACTATCAATTACTTTATTGCTTCATAAGGCTGTTACATCCTATATGGTTTTCCCTCCTAACATTCCGTATTTGTCACCTAGACACTGACCCAGGATTAGAGAACATTCACAGGGGCAGCTCCAAAGTTCTGTACCCATGTGCTAGTGAACCTGGGGGGCAGACTCACTGAGAACCAGAGGGAGGGCTCAGGACCCTCCCTATAACAAAGGCACATGCGTTTCCACTCCCCAGAAACCCTGCCGACCTGCACACACTATTCATCTAAACCAGAACCAAACTGAGGGGCAAGCACGGGCCAAATGTTTATTCTTCACTGAGTTTAGTTTAGTTTCACTTCCAAATCTCTTTTCTTTGGCTTTTCCAGGCTTTATGCTACTTTCTCATTACAGTCCATGCTGGGTTTGGTATCCCAACCAGGAACTTCCATGAGGCCAAAAAGTGGTAAAATGGCACACATATAGGAGACATGTACACATGTCAACTGACCAGAGGTTTAAGGTCCCAAACTAACTAGTAGATGAACTGGTACAAAGGGAGAATTGTTAAGAGCACAGGCTGCATCACATTCTGAGGCAAGAAACCTCAGTGTCTGCCGCTCTACCTGAGAAACCAGGTTACAGAAACCAAACACCCAGGTGGACCCTCCACACCTCTTTCCTTGCACAGGAACATGAGCAGAGCCCCTGCTGACACCAGCCCACCTGCGTGCCAACCTTGTGTTTCAATTCCAAGCAGGCCAACAGGCACTGAGCACTGATGTGCCTCCAGAGCACAGCACAGGCACAGTGGAAATACAAAGAAAGAAGACATAACTCTAAATTCCTAGGAGCTCATCATCAAAGACAACAGACATTAAAAAAAGACTTAACAAACAGACTGTGAAATGAGAGCATGGGATAAGGAACAGTTATAATTAGGGAAATGGTTTCAACCATCATGACAGTTGGATTAAGGTTAAATTATATACACTGTAACTAAAAACTTGATAATTTATTAATTTAATAAGTTTTAATGTTGAAAAACTCAGCAATTAAGCTTTAGCCCTCTAGTCAAAATTACCATATAAGAAATCTCCCAATATTTCAGAGGATTTTAATGAGGATGACAGAATAAAACAACATTATTTTTGAGTACTACTATAAACCCATAATTCTAAGTATTTTCATAACAGTAGTAAAATAACATCTAGTTTCCCAATCTCTTCTACCTGTTTTCTTAGGATAAAGCTACATAGAACCTAATTTTTTGTCAGTTGAGAAAACTTAGATTAATATAGCTAAATTCCACAACTTACAATAATGAGTCTTCTCTTCCAAAATAAAGACCCATAAGTGTAAAAACTATCTATTTACAAAGATGTCATTCTCTGAATCCAGACAACTGTAAAGACAATGAACTCCAAAATGAAACATACATTATATCAACAACTAAGTCTAAGGTTTATCACATAAAACAATTTGATTAAACTTTACTATTTTACTTTTAGAGACCAGGTGGCAGGGACAGGCAGGTCCCATCCTCCCAAACCTGCACTGCCGAGAACCACAAGCTGCAGGCACTGCTAAGCGCATCTGATCTCCACCATAAACTTAAGGTGTGATGATTTTCCCTTTTCCTCTGAGAGATCAGTTGGAGAGGACATGATGCAGGAATAACAGTTTTACATTCTGGGTGAGAAAGTGCTATGACCGCACCGATTTGCTTAAAAAATTTGATTATGGCAAGCTTGAGGTAAAAATCATTTTTAAAGGGTCAATTTTTCATTTACATATAACCAATACATCTTATTTACATATATATGACCCAATTTTCATTCAGCTTTCTTTATATGAAGTCTACATTTTAACTGGTATGTAACCGTTATATACTATCTTTAGAGAAAGACTAAATATCCTCTTATTCACAGGCAGTTCTGATGATAACAGTTTGTCTCCACATTGAGAAGTGAATATCGTTAAAACCTCAAATAACAAAAAAGATGAAGACCTAGTGTTAAATCTGTGTAGGGCTGCACCAGCTATTCAAGGAGTCAGCAGCTATCTAAACACAAAGCACGGATGACTGAAGACATGGACCACTGCTTAACGCTGCTACTGACATGAAATTCTTATACTGGGTTCATTTTTTCTTTTCAAAAAACACTGATTTTTCTAGTGATGTTCAACTTTAAAAAGTTATCTTAGTTCTTTAACCCTCAGAGAACTGCTATATTTAGGCTGCTAACCAAAAAAATAATCAAGAGCATGTACCTTTGTCCAGTCCCCAAGGGTTAAAGTGCAGGAACTGTCTATAACCTGGTATATAAGGCACCCTATTCCACTTTTTTCTTAAAAGAAACCTTTCCTTTGGTTTCTTGCAGTTTTTCAGTGAGTCTGTCCTTTGTCTCCTCCATCTTCTCTGTGAGGCGCTCCTTTGTCTCCTCCATCCTGTCCTGCAGATACTCCTTCACAGGGGGTGGCGTCGACATGTAGCCACGGCTGCGCAGATACTTCACAGTGAAGGAGGTCCCCCCCAGGGTCACAGTGTACCGCGCAGGCGTTGCAATCTGTGGGAAAATGAAATGGACAGATCAGAACTGTTGTCTAAAGCAAAACAACTGTTGATTTACAACTGTTACAACTGTTGTCTAAAACAAAAACAGTGTGACGTTAAAATTCCTGTTAATAACCAAACTATCAATTACTTTATTGCTTCATAAGGCTGTTACATCCTATATGGTTTTCCCTCCTAACATTCCGTATTTGTCACCTAGACACTGACCCAGGATTAGAGAACATTCACAGGGGCAGCTCCAAAGTTCTGTACCCATGTGCTAGTGAACCTGGGGGGCAGACTCACTGAGAACCAGAGGGAGGGCTCAGGACCCTCCCTATAACAAAGGCACATGCGTTTCCACTCCCCAGAAACCCTGCCGACCTGCACACACTATTCATCTAAACCAGAACCAAACTGAGGGGCAAGCACGGGCCAAATGTTTATTCTTCACTGAGTTTAGTTTAGTTTCACTTCCAAATCTCTTTTCTTTGGCTTTTCCAGGCTTTATGCTACTTTCTCATTACAGTCCATGCTGGGTTTGGTATCCCAACCAGGAACTTCCATGAGGCCAAAAAGTGGTAAAATGGCACACATATAGGAGACATGTACACATGTCAACTGACCAGAGGTTTAAGGTCCCAAACTAACTAGTAGATGAACTGGTACAAAGGGAGAATTGTTAAGAGCACAGGCTGCATCACATTCTGAGGCAAGAAACCTCAGTGTCTGCCGCTCTACCTGAGAAACCAGGTTACAGAAACCAAACACCCAGGTGGACCCTCCACACCTCTTTCCTTGCACAGGAACATGAGCAGAGCCCCTGCTGACACCAGCCCACCTGCGTGCCAACCTTGTGTTTCAATTCCAAGCAGGCCAACAGGCACTGAGCACTGATGTGCCTCCAGAGCACAGCACAGGCACAGTGGAAATACAAAGAAAGAAGACATAACTCTAAATTCCTAGGAGCTCATCATCAAAGACAACAGACATTAAAAAAAGACTTAACAAACAGACTGTGAAATGAGAGCATGGGATAAGGAACAGTTATAATTAGGGAAATGGTTTCAACCATCATGACAGTTGGATTAAGGTTAAATTATATACACTGTAACTAAAAACTTGATAATTTATTAATTTAATAAGTTTTAATGTTGAAAAACTCAGCAATTAAGCTTTAGCCCTCTAGTCAAAATTACCATATAAGAAATCTCCCAATATTTCAGAGGATTTTAATGAGGATGACAGAATAAAACAACATTATTTTTGAGTACTACTATAAACCCATAATTCTAAGTATTTTCATAACAGTAGTAAAATAACATCTAGTTTCCCAATCTCTTCTACCTGTTTTCTTAGGATAAAGCTACATAGAACCTAATTTTTTGTCAGTTGAGAAAACTTAGATTAATATAGCTAAATTCCACAACTTACAATAATGAGTCTTCTCTTCCAAAATAAAGACCCATAAGTGTAAAAACTATCTATTTACAAAGATGTCATTCTCTGAATCCAGACAACTGTAAAGACAATGAACTCCAAAATGAAACATACATTATATCAACAACTAAGTCTAAGGTTTATCACATAAAACAATTTGATTAAACTTTACTATTTTACTTTTTAGAAAGATAAACTATTATAAACAAAATAAATGCTAAATTTCACTAACATGTCAGGTGGCATGTGGATCTCTGAATCAGGAAAATTAATGTACTATCAATAGGAGAAATGTCACAGAGACAACCTGTTCATTAGAAATTCAGAAGTCTCACTTTGTCTCATCACAGCAGGTTATGAAAAACCTATCTATTCTTAAGGCAATTCTTCCTAAACCACCATTTTACCTACCCTTAAAATTTTTAGTTTACTTTTAATCAATTAACTGGTATGTAACCGTTATATACTATCTTTAGAGAAAGACTAAATATCCTCTTATTCACAGGCAGTTCTGATGATAACAGTTTGTCTCCACATTGAGAAGTGAATATCGTTAAAACCTCAAATAACAAAAAAGATGAAGACCTAGTGTTAAATCTGTGTAGGGCTGCACCAGCTATTCAAGGAGTCAGCAGCTATCTAAACACAAAGCACGGATGACTGAAGACATGGACCACTGCTTAACGCTGCTACTGACATGAAATTCTTATACTGGGTTCATTTTTTCTTTTCAAAAAACACTGATTTTTCTAGTGATGTTCAACTTTAAAAAGTTATCTTAGTTCTTTAACCCTCAGAGAACTGCTATATTTAGGCTGCTAACCAAAAAAATAATCAAGAGCATGTACCTTTGTCCAGTCCCCAAGGGTTAAAGTGCAGGAACTGTCTATAACCTGGTATATAAGGCACCCTATTCCACTTTTTTCTTAAAAGAAACCTTTCCTTTGGTTTCTTGCAGTTTTTCAGTGAGTCTGTCCTTTGTCTCCTCCATCTTCTCTGTGAGGCGCTCCTTTGTCTCCTCCATCCTGTCCTGCAGATACTCCTTCACAGGGGGTGGCGTCGACATGTAGCCACGGCTGCGCAGATACTTCACAGTGAAGGAGGTCCCCCCCAGGGTCACAGTGTACCGCGCAGGCGTTGCAATCTGTGGGAAAATGAAATGGACAGATCAGAACTGTTGTCTAAAGCAAAACAACTGTTGATTTACAACTGTTACAACTGTTGTCTAAAACAAAAACAGTGTGACGTTAAAATTCCTGTTAATAACCAAACTATCAATTACTTTATTGCTTCATAAGGCTGTTACATCCTATATGGTTTTCCCTCCTAACATTCCGTATTTGTCACCTAGACACTGACCCAGGATTAGAGAACATTCACAGGGGCAGCTCCAAAGTTCTGTACCCATGTGCTAGTGAACCTGGGGGGCAGACTCACTGAGAACCAGAGGGAGGGCTCAGGACCCTCCCTATAACAAAGGCACATGCGTTTCCACTCCCCAGAAACCCTGCCGACCTGCACACACTATTCATCTAAACCAGAACCAAACTGAGGGGCAAGCACGGGCCAAATGTTTATTCTTCACTGAGTTTAGTTTAGTTTCACTTCCAAATCTCTTTTCTTTGGCTTTTCCAGGCTTTATGCTACTTTCTCATTACAGTCCATGCTGGGTTTGGTATCCCAACCAGGAACTTCCATGAGGCCAAAAAGTGGTAAAATGGCACACATATAGGAGACATGTACACATGTCAACTGACCAGAGGTTTAAGGTCCCAAACTAACTAGTAGATGAACTGGTACAAAGGGAGAATTGTTAAGAGCACAGGCTGCATCACATTCTGAGGCAAGAAACCTCAGTGTCTGCCGCTCTACCTGAGAAACCAGGTTACAGAAACCAAACACCCAGGTGGACCCTCCACACCTCTTTCCTTGCACAGGAACATGAGCAGAGCCCCTGCTGACACCAGCCCACCTGCGTGCCAACCTTGTGTTTCAATTCCAAGCAGGCCAACAGGCACTGAGCACTGATGTGCCTCCAGAGCACAGCACAGGCACAGTGGAAATACAAAGAAAGAAGACATAACTCTAAATTCCTAGGAGCTCATCATCAAAGACAACAGACATTAAAAAAAGACTTAACAAACAGACTGTGAAATGAGAGCATGGGATAAGGAACAGTTATAATTAGGGAAATGGTTTCAACCATCATGACAGTTGGATTAAGGTTAAATTATATACACTGTAACTAAAAACTTGATAATTTATTAATTTAATAAGTTTTAATGTTGAAAAACTCAGCAATTAAGCTTTAGCCCTCTAGTCAAAATTACCATATAAGAAATCTCCCAATATTTCAGAGGATTTTAATGAGGATGACAGAATAAAACAACATTATTTTTGAGTACTACTATAAACCCATAATTCTAAGTATTTTCATAACAGTAGTAAAATAACATCTAGTTTCCCAATCTCTTCTACCTGTTTTCTTAGGATAAAGCTACATAGAACCTAATTTTTTGTCAGTTGAGAAAACTTAGATTAATATAGCTAAATTCCACAACTTACAATAATGAGTCTTCTCTTCCAAAATAAAGACCCATAAGTGTAAAAACTATCTATTTACAAAGATGTCATTCTCTGAATCCAGACAACTGTAAAGACAATGAACTCCAAAATGAAACATACATTATATCAACAACTAAGTCTAAGGTTTATCACATAAAACAATTTGATTAAACTTTACTATTTTACTTTTTAGAAAGATAAACTATTATAAACAAAATAAATGCTAAATTTCACTAACATGTCAGGTGGCATGTGGATCTCTGAATCAGGAAAATTAATGTACTATCAATAGGAGAAATGTCACAGAGACAACCTGTTCATTAGAAATTCAGAAGTCTCACTTTGTCTCATCACAGCAGGTTATGAAAAACCTATCTATTCTTAAGGCAATTCTTCCTAAACCACCATTTTACCTACCCTTAAAATTTTTAGTTTACTTTTAATCATTAGACATGTAAGAGATGAAACACGGTATTTTAAGTTAAAAAGGTAACCCTGGGAGCAAGCACGGAGTGTTACAGAGGTTCAGTGTGAGGAGCCATCTACCCACAGCAGTACCTACCTTAAACAGGGCATATGCTGTCAGTGCATTTCCACTCTGGGAATTTTTCAGAATGTTTACTACGCTGTCAGGTAACCCAATAAGTTCTAGAAAAGGAACGACATTCACTCCTCTAAGAAAGAAACAGAAAGTAATTTATATATACATATAGATAAACTTTTAGGGATAAATATTTTCAAAAGGTTATCTGAAAACATCAAAACCAAATTCTGTTTAAAAGTCAATCCTGCACCACCAAGCACTCTAATTTCACTCTAAAGGAACAACATGTGCATGAACACCAGCATCCTGCTGTGTCTCACTGTTCACAGCTTCTGTTCATGGACATCCCTAATTAGCACACTGAGAAAAACAGAATCATTTATCAGAGAAAAATTAATAGCATTAAGTAACCTAAGAAAAATGATCAGAAATGATTCTAATCATTCTCCTGATCTTATAATCTTTAGTTCCTTAGAATGATCCAACTCAAAGTTTAAGACCTAAGATTTTTTACCTCTAAAATTACATGTCAAACTATATACTATTATCATAAAAACAAGTGATATTATAACACCACTTACTGTATTATGCAAAAAATAAATGATTCTATGGGTTTCATGAAAACTTCAATTATTCTAAAAAGATGCTTCTATTCTATTATCAGACTTAAAAGGCAGGTAAAGAAGCAATTACCATGAATTGCAACAAATTTTTGGAGGGAGGGAAAGAAGGCAGAAAAAGTCTCTAATCCAACTGGTAAGCCCTAATTTCTTTTTAGTTTCCCTGAGTGTCAAGTTTGCCACGCCGGAACACTCGTGCTCTCCCACTCTCTCCCTCACTGCCTGTAGTTTTGCAGACATTGTGAGCCTTCACCTCAAATCACAAGGTTCTTGTTCTGTGCTTCTCCTTCATAAACATAATATAATCATCACAGCCAGGAAACTTAACATGTAGGACAGTATATAGTTAATACAAAAGTACGTTATTTAATGTTAAAATTCCCTGAATTGGGGCTTCCCTGGTGGCGCAGTGGATGAGAGTCCGCCTGCCGATGTAGGGGACACGGGTTCGTGCCCTGGTCCGGGAGGATCCCACGTGCTGTGGAGCGGCTGGGCCCGTAAGCCATGGCCGCTGAGCCTGCGTGTCCGGAGCCTGTGCTCCACAACGGGAGAGGCCCGCGTACCGCAAAAGAAAATTCCCTGAATTGTCTGGTGAGTCCCTTGTCACTATCTTGTCATGTCTTCCAGTTCTTCTCCAGAAGCGCTGCTCAGCACTTTCTGCTGAGGAGGAAGGCAGGATGTCTTTTTTGATGCTGAGATTTTTGAAGCTCCCAGGCCAGCTTTGTGGTAGAACAGCCTTTCACTTGGATTTGTCTGATTGTTTCCTCATGATTAAATTTGGGGTAAATGTTTTCAGACAGGAAAGCTGCAGAATTGATTCTATGTCCATCTCAGAGCATCACAACAGGAGCCACACACTCAGTCTGTCCTGTGAGTTTGACCTGGTGTTTGACTTGTGTGAGTTTGACTTGTGGTTAAGGTCGGGTCCACAGGTTGCTCCTCTGTACAAGCACTCTTTCTCTTTGTAATTAAGAAAGGGAACAGCCTGGATCCATTATTATTACAGTAGTAGTAATCTCCTAGTTTATTTTTAATATTAAAAAATAATTTGCTTAACTGGGGAAAAGTTGTCCCTCTCTGATTTCACTATAATACTAGGAGATCAGAGACTAATCTCAATAGATACGGATGATCATCACCAGGAATTACTGGCCATCTATACAAGAGGAAACCAGATAACTGAAGGAAACTTTAAAGAGTTAGATTTAAAAATCAACTACAAGTCCAATCCAGTTTCTTTTATCTCCACCCTCATTTCCTTTTCAAATCTCTTAAACAACAGAACCCCACTGAAGCAAGACTTAGTACTACAAAGATTTAGCGATTCTGTGGATCTAATCAAGTCACTAGGTACAATAACATCCTACCATAACATGCTAATCATCTCTTCTGGTACCTGTACAATTACCAAATTATTTCATTAATCATTTCTTAGTTCAGACTAAGCCCTGTATGTAAAATCTACATATTTAACGGCAATCATGCAGGGGGGGAAAAAAGACAACATGTGACTAAATATAAGACCAAACTGAGTGATTTAAAAACACAAAAAACAACTGGGACATCCCTGGTGGTCCAGTGGTAAAGAATCTGCCTTACAATGCAGGGGATGTGGGTTCGATCCCTGGTCAGGGAACTAGGATCCCACATGCCACGGGGCAACTAAGCCCATGTGCCACAACTGCTGAGCTCGTGCGCCTCAACGTGTAGCCCACGTGCCACAAACTACAGAGCCCACGTGCCCTGGAACCCACGGGCCACAACTAAAGAGAAAACCCGCAGGCCACAACTAGAGAGAAGCCCACACACCACAACGAAGAGCACTCGCACCGCAATGAAAGATTCCGCATGCCTCAACAAAGATCCCACGTGCTGCAACTAAGACCCAACACAGCCAAAAATAAATAAATAAATGAATAATAAATCTAAAAAAAAAACTATCATAGGGCTTCCCTGGTGGCGCAGTGGTTGAGAGTCCACCTGCCAATGCAGGGGACACGGGTTCGTGCCCCGGTCCAGGAAGATCCCACATGCCGCGGAGCAGCTGAGCCTGCGCGTCCAGAGCCTGTGCTCCGCAACGGGAGAGGCCACAACAGTGAGAGGCCCATGTACCGCAAAAAAACAAAAACAAAAACAACTATCATAAAAACAAACAATAATGACCAAGATATCTTGCACAAGTATCCTGTGTAAAATAAGCAACCACCTGGTCCCACTTTTTTCTAAACTATTGATTTGATGACTTAACTTTTAAAAAATAACTTTCATTTCCTTTGGAATTACTAAATATGAAGCATTAATGAGGGTCTGATCCAAATAGTAATATCCACTCTTGTCACAAAAGTTCCCTCAGCCTGACAGAAACCTGTGCTTCACAAACCACCAGCTTTATGGATGTTCCAAATGATGCAAAAGTATATCCACAGTCTGGATGAAGTGCAGTGAAAACCAGTCAGGACTGTGCCTCAAAATGGATCTGTAACTTTGAAATTTGAGGCCCAAACACAAGGCATCTAAATGTAGAGACAAAACCATCCTCAAAGAGCTTCATTTGACCAAACAGAGAACTTCTTGTTAGAAGATGAAAGATCTCTGCAACTTTTCCAGAGAGAAGCAACAACAAAGCTTAGTTTAACATAAAATGTATGGACTGGGGCTTCCCTGGTGGCGCAGTGGTTGAGAGTCCGCCTGTCGATACAGGGGACAAAAGATCCCACATGCTGCGGACCAACCAAAACTAAGCCCGTGAGCCACAACTACTGAGTCTGCGTTCTAGAGCCCACAAGCCACAACTACTGAGCTCACACGCCACAACTACTGAAGCCCGTGCGCCTAGAGCCCGTGCTCCACAACAAGAGAAGCCACCACAATGAGAAGCCCGCTCACCGCAGGGAAGAGTAGCCCCCGCTCGCCGCAACTAGAGAAAGTCTGTGCGCAGTGACAAAGACCCAATGCCGCCAAAAATATAAATTAATTAAAAAATAAAAAAATAAAATCTATGAGGATGCACAATTTAGATCTCCCTGAAAT
Organism: Neophocaena asiaeorientalis asiaeorientalis; assembly: GCF_003031525.2. Taxonomy (NCBI): domain Eukaryota; kingdom Metazoa; phylum Chordata; class Mammalia; order Artiodactyla; family Phocoenidae; genus Neophocaena; species Neophocaena asiaeorientalis. Next base: position 5,852,801 of record NW_020175053.1, read on the forward strand.
AAAATGTTTCAAAAGCCTGAGATCTTCATCACTGTGTTAACTAAATACAGAATGGCATTTTGCTCTGTGGTGCTGAGAGGCAGTAATGCTAGTTGTCCCTCAAGTTACAAACTATGTTTTCCCTTTTCTTTTAACAGTAAGTAGGCAACAAGCAAGTAACAGAGAACTTTTTTCAGGTAAAACCAAATAAAATAAACCCAGCCTCTAGTCAGTCGAATTGAAAACCTGTATTTAACACAATCAACTCCAACATCACAATAAAATCATCTCACAGTGAAAGATACACTGCCATTCAAACATAAACTAATATTTTCTAAGTATCATTTCCGTTAGAACAAATCAACTTTCAATTTCTCAAGCATTAAGAACTTAACAAAACATTAGGGACTGTTCTGGAAAGCAACACATCCTACCTAATATAACTTAGCTATGTGATGCTGTAACAGAACTGGACCAGTGGTCACGGTGGGGCAGTAGAGCTGGGTCTGGGAACCAAATTTCCATGCTGACAAAGAGCCAAAGGCAGGCGGTGATGGATGAGGCATACGACTTTAAAGTGGACAGTCCCACCACATTTACACACAGGCATTCACAGAAAAAAGAGGGGGAAGGACAAAACCAAGAAAGGTGGACTTCACAGGGGACAGCAGAACATCACCACAACTGCATCAGTGCAGACACCACCAAAAGCGTCCTAAGTCTAATTAATATTACTAGGTTATTTGAAGGTCTGTTTTTTTGGTTATAGAACTCTTTTACTGAAGGCAAGGAAAAGTAAAAGGAACAAAAGTACTCTTTTTAATAGTCCAAATAAGAATCTCATATTCAGTTATTAAAAACTTAGATTTCTCCCCCTGAGGCCAGGAGGCTGAATGCTTATTAAAGGCAACCTAGCAAAGGCAAAAAAAACATGGAAGAAACTCATCATCATCCACAACACCGAATCAGAAAAATCCTAAATGGCTCAGAAAAATCCTAAATGGCTCAAAAAAGAAAATTCACTATGTAGAAAACTATTCATTAAATAGAAGAACTGAATGCCTATGAAATTTTTATTCAAAATGGTACATGATTTTAGGCTCTGTTAAAAAACTAAGGGCAGTTCTGAACATTTCTATAAATATTTTTATACATGTCCAGAAAATGTCATTAATAAACAAAAAGATAATTCCATAAAATGCACATATAAGAATCTCTGCAAAGAAAGGAATTCTTAAAGAAAATAATGATACATAATGAAGAAGGAAATAACTGAATAACAAGAATTAAATAGAAAGATATGAAAAGAAACAGAACAGCATCAATTATATAAGGTTAAAAAAAAATCCTTTTATTCAACAGAACTTTTGTAAAGAAACATTTCTAATCCCATGTTTCCCAAGAATAAGAATAGTCTCCATTCCATCATCTTTTAATTTAATAAATGATAAGCTTTTTCCAATGAGTGAGCTTTACATTAAAATATTTAATACCTTACTGTCAAACCATCAAATATAACCAAAAACTGAAAATCAGTGGACTTTGGGAAAGTATAAAATAATTCTAAACCCATTAGAGGAGTTTACAAAAACATCAAAGTGGTCTTCACTGTGCATCTCATTGCCTGCAGGATGGTGAGCATACTGTTCATAGGTCACACCCAGGCCACAGGAAGAAAAGCCACACAGCACTCGGGACAGGCACACGCTGGCACACTCAGTTCTGCCGGTGGCAGAAAGAAACTGGAAATCATTGATAATCTGTTTCTATGTGTACTCCTGCTCCTAAAACAGTGTGAATGATACAACTCGCTTTAAAAGAAAGGAACAGTAATTAACAAGAAAGGTACATTTAGAAATTCTATGTTTTATAATACCTAGAGGCTAGGACCACTAAATTAACTTTTAAAAAAACATTTACTTTATTGTAGTAAAAAATACCTAACACGAGATATACCCTCTTAACAAGATTTTAAGCGGACAACAAATCAACTTCTGATCAGAACAAAAGACCTTACCTTGACATTCATCAGATGTAACATTAAAGCATAAGTCTGCAATTTGTTCATTTTTGTGTCTACAACAGATACAAGCCAGGCTTTGCAAAATCTTACTAATTTCCAACCAAAACCATACACACGGCAAAATAAGTTATCTTTTCACGTTGATAAACACTGTAAGAAACATTTAAGTACAGAACTCACGCTGCTGCCAAATCTCTGGAAACTAATTTTATTCCTGTGCTATCCTATATGTTGATGGGACACAAGCATAGTGATTAAGGCTTGAAATCAGACTCTGAGTTATTTTGGGAAAAACTAAGTTATTTTGACTTATTCTTGCTTAATCTGTTTTCTCATTAATAAACTGGGAATAATTGTACTACCTGCTTCATATGGTTGCTGTGAGAATTAAATGAGATGATACAGTTATAAAAATTTTAGCATAATACCTGCTGTACACAGTAAGCGAATGTTAGCTACTGTTATTAAAATGTGTAAAACTGCTATGAAAAATAGTCATCCTCTATCAATTGAAGACATTAAAGCATTTAAAAAACTACTTAAAGGCTTTCATTAGTACAATTAACATTCTGATAAAACAGGGAAAGGTGCTCAATCAAGCAAAAACTTACTTTATGGCTGCATAATAAAACGTTCCAAACCAAACACCAGAAGTTATTAGATGCACTGGAATCAAAACTTTTCCATATTGTCTAAATGTTTTCTTAAATCGTTGATAAAGACTAATTGATCTGTCTTGTAAAGGATCAGGTTCTTCCTTTTTTTCAGAGGGAGTTCCTGGGGATGTAGCACTGGATGACAGAACCCTCTTGGATAAGATATCCTGCTCCCACTGTTTATGAAGGATCCCTGGTTGGGGTGGGTGAGCAATGAATGGCTTCCTTTCCTTTGCAACACACTGGGCAGCAGGTAAGTGCAGCCATCGTTTCTGAGGGCCCTGTACCCAAACCACTCTGGATTCTGAGGTATACAAAAGTAATGGTCCCTTCATGTTTTGACAGTGTCCCCAAAGACCAGCTTTATCTGGTTCCATGCATGTCCTATGTGCCAGTCGGAATACAGTCTTTGGTACGTTCCATTGCATTTTGAAGAACGGAGATTGATGGATTCCAGCTTCTATAGAGACTAGATTAAAAAAAATTAGATTATACATAGATTTCCATTATAAACCAATCTACTTCAACATATATCATTAACTATTAAGAAGTAAAAGGATAGACATTGTTACCAAATCCACAGAAATTAATGTTAAGGTATATAGTTCTACCATACCAAATTTTAGAATTTCATTAAAACACATCATTTAAATATGATATAGTAAACCAGTCCAACAGACATCATGGACGGTAAGATTTCCAGGCTATTTTATTGCCACAAAAGGCATATTTGTAGGGCTTCTATCATTCTACAAAGAAGCAGTGTAGTATAACAGAAAAATCATATCTGGAAGCTAAAGAGCTGGGCCCTAATGTTTTGGGGTCATAATTCTATGCAACTGTCTTTTAGATTTGAAGCCTAAACCCACTAGTAAAACAAGGATTACTTCATAGGTTTTTACAGGAATTATATGAAATTTATGATGAAAAGAAGTGCTTTTGTAAACTAACAAGCATCATATAAGTGTTAGTTATTAAAATATTAAGGTCTGATGAAGAGTTGACATCAATATCATTTATTCTATAATGCTTTTAGACAAAATTATATAAAATTGTAAATTACATATATTATTAACTGGTGAGAACAGACTTTTCCAGATAGCTACAACTTTGTTAAAAGACAGGATAGAGGGGCTTCCCTGGTGGCGCAGTGGTTGAGAGTCCGCCTGCCGATGCAGGGGACACAGGTTCGTGCCCCGGTCCGGGAAGATCCCACATGCCGTGGAGCGGCTAGGCCCGTGAGCCATGGCTGCTGAGCCCGCGCGTCCAGAGCCTGTGCTCTGCAATGGGAGAGGCCGCAACAGTGAGAGGCCCGCGTACCACAAAAAAAAAAAAAAAAAAAAAAAAAAAAAAAAAAAAAAAAAAAAAAAAAGACAGGATAGTATAATTTTAAAAAAACATGGACTTTGAAATAAGATGGGCCCAATTGAGTTAATAGTGGTATTATTTTGAGCAAATTACTTAGCTTCTCTAGACACAAAGTTTCCCCACTGGTAAAACAGAATTATTGTATGCATTATTATATAGCAAATCAGTTCCCTTCCCTCAACATCAGGCAGTGCCACCTAACCCCTAATCTTCACCCGCACCTTGCACCAGCTACCTCTCCAATTCTAATACGTTGAGAATAGATGATCTTATTTTTTATAAACTGTGTACTTAATAAGAATCACAAGTTTTGAGTTAGCACCTCAGTAAATTAAGTACTCCAACAAATACAGATACACCATCTTACATGAATGTTTGTTACCTGGGATACAAAGCTGTCATTTAAAAACAACTACTAACAAACTGTCTCCTTATAAAATTAATCCCAGACTCATCCCTTCCTAATTAATAATTAACTTAGCTTCTATCAGGCTCTCACAGATGATCCAACAACACAAGGCAAATAGGCTGTGAAATGAAACTGCAAATCTTGCAAAACAAACAGGCTCCCAGGAAGCCTTTAAAGGTGATACTGGAGATGGCTGAATCAAAGCAAAGCCAGTGAAAAGTGACAGAAGACTCAGACCAGTTAATAACCAAAGAGAAAAGCTACAGGGTAATGACATGTGCTTCAAATAAAGAATGATTTAAACACTAAATGACTAAGGCCATTCAGAGAAATGATTAAGTCTGTAATTATTTTTACAAAACTGACTTATTTTTTTGTTGTGAGTCAGACAGTAAGTAAAAGATATCTTATTGTGCTCGCCTACCACCCCTATTTTATCTATAAATCCATGCCATGCCTACGCCAAGGGGAAAAAACACCAACTGGTTATTTATTCTAAGAATTAGCTCAGTTGGAATTATAACCTAAAATCTGTCAAATATAAAAATTCATTTAGAAACTTTTACTATGAATTTTTTGGTCTCTATTTTAGATGAATTTATTTTGAGGCTTTTCTCCAGCACCATTCATTACTTTTGAATGATTCCTGTCCCTGGCGTTAGTACAGATGTTTTCTGAACCCAAAAGGCTTTCTTTTTCTCTTTTAAACTTATTTCCTTTACAGGGCAGTTTCCCAGGAGGTGAAGTTCCCAGAAGTCTAACTTTCAGATAACTGGATTATTATGTGTTTGTGTTAGTGAATAAAAAGAAAAAGGATTTTTTTAAAAAGGCTCTTTCCAAGCTTCCAGTTTGCATCCTTTCCCCCGGTTTCAACTATTCCCCTCCCATTTTTAAAAACATCTTTATTGATATAATTCACATACTATACAAGTCACTTATTCAAGGTGTAAAATTCACTGATTTTCAGTATATTCACAGTTGTGCAACCATCGCCACAATCTAAATTTAGAACATTTTCATCACCCCCAAAAGAAATTCCAAATCTATTGCAGTCACTGCCCATTCCCTCACCCTCCCAGTCCCAGGCAACCACTAGTGTACTTTCTGTCTCTACACTTGTCTATTCTGGACACTTCGTACAAATGGAATCACACTATGTTATCTTTTGTTCCGAATCATGGGGAGCTGGGGATGTTGTGGGGGGAGTGGAGGTGGTTTGAAAATAGATTCCTGGACTCTCTTAGACCTAATAAATCAGAATGTCCTACAGTCAAGTCACACCTGACAATATGAACTTAAGAACCATTTCTCTAAGCCCATCAAATGGCTTCAGTGCCAGATGTAGCATGGCAGCAAAAATATCATCCATCATCACCATCATCATCATAATGGTAAGATGTTTTTGATTTTGAGCCCTTACTATGTGGTTGGTGCTTTACAAACATTTTACACGTATTAACTCATTTTATTCTTGTAACAACCCTATGAAGGAGGGACTACTGTCATCACTTTACATTTGAGGACACTGAACCAATAGCTTGCCCAATGTCACTCAACTGCTGAGTGGAGAAGCTGGGATTCAAACCCAGTTTAATCCCAGGCCCATACATACTGGGTCACTAAGCTAACATGGCCACTTCTAGAAGGAAGAGACAGTGCCAATTTTCAGCAAACCAAGACATATAAGACACATGGTCAAAGCTCTCTAAGGAAACACAGGGCCCAAAAACTGAGTCAAATTTTACATTAAAAACTAAAATTAAATCAATTTAAATTTAAATGGGTGGGTGATAGCTAGACTCCCAAAAGTATCCAATCACAATACTGGTGACACACACATTAAGACTCATGCGATTTCAAGGAACAAACCTACTTCAGATGAGTGCAAATAAAAGTAGAGGGCAGGGGCTTCCCTGGTGGCGCAGTGGTTGAGAGTCCACCTGCCAATGCAGGGGACGCGGGCTTGTGCCCCGGTCCAGGAAGATCCCACATCCGCAGAGCAGCTGGGCCCGTGAGCCATGGCTGAGCCTGCATGTCCGGAGCCTGTGCTCTGCAACGGGAGAGGCCACAACAGTGAGAGGCCCGCGTACCGCCAAAAAAAAAAAGGAGAGGGCAGGCAGAGACTGAGTAGTATATTCAATATTCTGGAGTGAACAGGCTTCAGGAACATAAAATGACAAAGTAGAAATTTTCTTGTCTCACAGCTAGCACCTGTGTATAATGGCCTCAGCTCACTGGCAGCTTCCATTTCTTGATTTTACTAGTCTGCTCATATTTTCAATTAAAGATAGAAGTTTCTGGTTACTGGCCAATAACGGAGGCGCCATTCCTCTTAAGCCCTACCCAGATCAAGTCAGCTATATCTGGACAGGTGAATGAGTGGGCCTGAAGAAATTGTGAACTAACAGGCACCTAAAATATTTCTGATACACATGGAGAATCTGGAGAACTTAATCTTGAATTTCTTCCAGTGAAATACAGTAATTCCAGTAATAAATATTTAAATCATGAGACTTAGCTTATTTCCTACAGAACGGTGACACATTATTTTCCTGCTCCAGCAGCATGAAACTTTCATGTCTAGAGATGAGGGCACTGTTCTGAATTGCTTAGAATAATTTCTAAGTAAAGCCTGGTTCTTTTAATGACCTACTTAATTTTAGTAAGCAGGCTATAGCATCTAACTTAAAATGGAAAGCTTGGAATCTGAGAGGTCAGACTGCCTGAAAACCTTATTTATAAACTATGTAACCTTTGGACAAGTTTATCAGCCTCCCTATGCCTTGGTTTCCAATTTGTAAAATGGAGTTAATAATAGAACCTACTTCATAGGGTTGTTGTAAGGATAAAATGAATGAATACATGTAAAAGGTTTAGAAAATACCTAGCATGCAGCAAGTGCTCAGGAAATGTTACAAGTTATTATTTTAAGTAAGCAAAATAGCCTATTGCCCTTATTTGCAGTGGTAAAGCCTGAGGATCAGTGCCTGAGCCAAAAGGAGATTCTATAGGATAAACAGTTGCTTAGGATAGGTCTGGCCCAAAATTTAAAATTTATATGAAACTGTAACTAATCAATTCCCTAATACCTAACCTTTCAGAGACAGGGCTCAGGATCAGGCATGAGGAAGCAGTAACACCCATGTCTGAAAGTCAGGAGCCTCTCATGTAGTCCTGAGGCAGAGCAAAGTAGAGTGAAGACAGTGGTCAAGAGTAAAGGCATAGGGGCTTCCCTGGTGGCACAGTGGTTAAGAACCTGCCTGCCAATGCAGGGGACATGGGTTCAAGCCCTGGTCCAGGTAGATCCCACGTGCCGCGGAGCAACTAAGCCCGTGCACCACAACTACTGAGCCTGCGCTCTACAGCCTGCGAGCCACAGCTACTGAGCCTGCGTGCCACAGCTACTGAGCCTGCGTGCCGTAACTACTGAAGCCCATGCACCTAGAGCCCGTGCTCTGCAACAAGAGAAGCCACCACAATGAGAAGCCCACGCACCACAACAAAGAGTAGCCCCTACTCGCCGCAACTAGAGAGAGCCCGCATGCAGCAACAAAGACCCAACACAGCCAAAAATAAATAAATTTTTTAAAAAAAGAGGAAGCATAAGAAAGCAGTGGGAACCATGAGGGAGAGGGAGAGGGATGGTGAAAGGGAGAGGGGAGCTGAGTTAAAGGAATGAAGGGGAGGGTAGATGGACTGGAAACAAATGCCAGTGAGAAAGCACAAATATTAGAGTGCTGTTGGGATTCTAGGGCCACTATATCCTGAAATTGCAGTTCCATAAGGCCAAATGAGTTAGTTTATGAGACTCCTTTCCTCCCTCTATATCCTTACCATACCCATACTGCTCAAGGTTATATGAGCATGTTTCTGTTTCTGTTCCTCACACCTGGAAGCCTAAAACATTCAAGCAGCACTGGAAATACAATAGCTGCAAAAATTAACTAATTTATACTCTGTTCTTACATAATTTATACTCTGTTCTCACATAAGAAATAAAAAAACAATGACTAAAAAGTTAGAGTTGAAGCAACAAATTTCAATAGCAGAACCTGGTTGTCTATTATGTGAATTCAAAGTAACTCTTTTGTCAAACAAATTCTTATTTGGAAGTCCAACAAAGGAAATAACTAGAAGCAAAATTGCTCAGATTAAAGCAGGAGTGAGAGGAATGGAGCCTCTGGTTTGCCCCCACCTCCTCCAGCTCACAGGGCACAGCCACAGAAGCCATAACAGCGAAAACAAAATCTCTGTGAATGCTGGTCCTACTTTGCCTAATTGCCAGTTTCCCACCAGTCACAACATAGGCACTTATTCCTACGGAAGCTCCTGAGCTCCACAGGCTAGATAAGAAACTCCAAGGAAAATTGAACAGATATTGGAATGTTCTTGGGGCCTGCCCACTAGCAGGACAACACAAGCTTCGCGACACCCCAGACCCCATACCCAACCGTGTCAGGAACCAGCCCCATCCACCAGCTATCTGACACTAGCTCTGAGACCCCTGGGCCCTGCAACCAGACTCCAGGACCTGGCTCTGTCTGCCAATAGGCTGACACTAACCCCAGGACCTACCTTCACCCACCAGTGGGTGAGCAGCAGCCCCGGAGTCTCCTGGACCCTGACTCCACTCACCAGTGAGCCAGCCCCTAGCCCCAGGGCCCCCCTGGGTTCTGCAGTCAGCCACCTTGTGACTTGGTCCTGCCAACCAGTGGCCAGCAGCCTCCACACAAGGCAGGGCCTGGCAACCAACCAGACCAGGGGCCAACCAAGCCTACCAGACTGCCCACATAGCCCACTACAACAGGAGGACCCATGCAGCCCTCATAGGGGGAAGCCCTAGGAAGCTAGGGTGATGAAAGGGAAGTGCACTGCTGGGACACATAGGATGACTCCTACAAAAGGCCACTTCTCCAAGGTCAGGAATGTAACTAACTTATCAGTTATGTTACAACAAAAACAGCAACTTAGGCAAAATGAGGCAAGAGAGGAACACATTCCAAATGAAGGAACAAGATAAAACCCCAGAAGAAGAACTAAAAGTGGAGACAGGTAATCTACTTGATAAAGAGTTAGGGCAGTTATCATAAAGATGATCAAATAACTCAGGAGAAGAATGGATGCACAGAGAGATAAGTTAGAAGCTTTAAAAAAGAATTAGAAAATATAAAGAACAACCAAACAGAAATGAAGAATACAATAACTGAAATGAAAAATACACTAGAAGGAATCAACAGTATACTTAGTGATACAGAGGCATAGATCAGAGAGCTGGAAGACAGAGTAGTGGAAATCACTGTTCTGAACAGGAAATAGAAAAAACAATGAAAAGAAATGAGAACAGTTTAAGAGACCTCTGGGACAACATCAAGTGGACTAATATTCCCATTATTGGGGTCCCAAAAGGAGAAGACAGAGAGAAAGGGGATGAGAACATACCTAAGGAGGTAAAAGACCTGTACTTGAACACTGATGAAAGAAACTGAAGATGACACAAACAAATGGAAAGATATACCATGTTCATAGATTGGAAAAATATTGTTAAAATGACCATACTACCCAAGGCGATCTTCAGATTCAATGCAATCTCTATCAAAATACCAAGAGCATTTTTCACAGAAATAGAAAAAATAATTTCAATATTTGTATGGAAACACAAAAGACCCCCAAATAGCCAAAACAATCTTGAGAAAGAACAGAGCTGGAGGAATCAGTCCCTGACTTCAGACTACAATAATCAATCAGTATGGTACTGGCACAAAAAGAGACACATAGATCAGTGGAACAAAATAGAGAGCCCAGAAATAAACCCCTGCACTTACGGTCAATTAATCTACAACAAAGAAGGCAAGAATATACAATGGAAAAAAGAGTCTCTTTAGTAAGTGGTGCTGGAAAACTGGACAGCTACATGTAAAAAAATTAGAACATTCTCTAACACCATATACAAAAATAAACTCAAAATGCATTAAGTACCCAAATGTAAGACCAGATAGTATAAAACTCTTAGAGGAAAACACAGGCAGAACACTCTTTGACATAAATTGCAGCATTATTTTTTGGCCCCATCTCCTAAAGCACAGGAAATAAAAGCAAAATAAACAAATGGGACCTAATTAAACTTAAAAGCTTTTGCACAGCAAAGGAAACCATCAGTAAAATGAACAAGACAACCTCCTGAATGGGAGAAAATATTTGCAAATGATGTTACCGATAAGGAGTTATATCCAAAACATATAAATAGCTCATAAAACTCAATATCAAACAACAACAAAAACTACCACAACCCAATTACAAAATGGGCACAAGACCTGAATAGACATTTTTCCAAAGACATACAGATGGCCAACAGGCACATGAAAAGATGCTCAACACTGTTAATCATCAGAGAAATGCACAAAGGTTGGCGAGTATATGGAGAAAAGGGAACCCTTGTACACTGCTGATGGGAATGTAAATTGGTGCAGCCAATGTGGAAAACAGTATAGGAGGTTTCTCAAGAAAACTAAAATTGAACTACCATATGACCCAGCAATTCCACTCCTAAGTATATATCTGAAAAAAATGAGAACATGAAAAATATTGAAAAAATTCAAAAAGATACATGCACCCCAACATTCACTGCAGCATTATTTACAATTGCTAAGATATGGAAGCAACCTAAATGTCTATCAACAGATGAATGGATAAAGAAGATGTGGTATATATAAATGGAATACTACTCAGCCGTAAAAAAACACAAAATTTTTTCATATGCAACAACATGGATGGACTTGCAGGATATCAGGTTAAGTGAAATAAGTCACAGAAAGACAAATACTGTATGGTATCACTTATATGTGGAATCTAAAAAGAACAAACTAGTGAATATGACAAAAAAGAAACACTCACAGAGAACAAACTAGTGGTTACTAGTTGGGAGAGGGAAGGGAGGAGGGGAAAAATGGGGTAGAGGATTAAGAGGTACAAACTACAATGGATAAAATAAACTACAAGGATATCCTGTACAACACAGGGAATATAGCAAATATTTTATAACAACTATAAATGGAATGTAACCTTAAAAATTGTGAATCACTATGTTGTACACCTAAAACTTACACACTACATCAACTATACCTCAATTTAAAAAAAAAAAAGAAGGAACTCTTCCCATTTGCAACAACATGGATAAACCTTGAGGGCTTTATGTTAAACAAAGTAAGTCAGAAAAGAAAAGAAAAATATTGTATGATCTCACTTATATGTGGAATCTTAAAAACAACAACAACAAAGACCCAAACTCAAATTTGTACATACAGAGAATGGAGTGGTGGTTGCTGGGGAGGGCAGGGGGGTGAGGGAAGGCCTGGTGAAATGGATGAAGGTGTTCAAAAGGTACAAGCTTCCAGTTATAAAATACGTAAGTAGTCATGAGGATGCAACGCACAGCATGGTGACTATAATTAATATTACATTGTATATTTGAAAGTTACTAGGAAAGTAGATCTTTAAAGTTCTTATCACAAGAAAAAAATTCTGTAACTATGTGAGATGATGGATATTAACTAGACTGTGGTGATCATTTTGCAATATATACAAATATCTGAATCATTATGTTATACAGCTGAAACTAACACAATGTTACATGTCAATTATATCTCAATTGAAAAAAAGATGTTCATGCTCATCAGCATGTCTCTAGAGAATTGCAAATTAAAACAAGATACCACTACACATCTATTAGAATGACTAATATCCAAAACACTGACAACAAATGCTGCGGAGGTTGTGGAACAACAGCAACGGTCATTCATTGCTGGTGGGAATGCAAAATGGTACAGTCACTTTGGAAGACAGTTTGGCAGTTTCGTATAAGCTAAACATAGGCTTACAATGAGTCAGCAATAGCACTCCTAGGTACTTAACCAAAATGAGCTGAAAATTTACATCCACACAAAAACCTGCACACAAATGTTTACAGCAGCTTAATTCATAATTGCCAAAAACTGGACATAACCAAGAAGTCCTTGAATAGATGAGTGGATAAACAAACTGATATACTGTATGATTCCAACATGCTGGAAGAGGTGTGACGTTCTGGAAGAGGTGAAACTATAGAGATCAGTGGTAAAAAGATCAGTGGTTTCCAGGGTGGGGGAGGGAAGGGATGAATAGAAGGAGCACAGGACATTTTTAGGGCAGTGAAACATTCTGTATGATACTGTAATGGTGGATAAATGTCATTATGCAATTGCTAAAACCCACAAAAATAAATATACAACACAAAGAGTGAGCCCTAATGTGAACTATGAACTTTAGTTAATAATGTATTGATATTGTTCATCAATTCTAAAAAACGTACCACACTAATACAAGATGTCAATAATAGGGGAAACAGTGTGTGGGTGGGTGGGGTGGATAAGGGGGGAATTCTCTGTACTATCTCTGCGCCATGTTTCTATAAACCTAAACTTCGCTAAAATAGTCCATTCATTAATTTCTTTAAAGACAGTACACTGTGGCCTTACCCAATACAACTGATAAATAGTATAACTTTAACTTGAAGTACAGGTATGAGAACAGGATAAACGCAGAACTCATCAGGTTGAAACATAATAAAAAGGATAAATGAAAGAATTGCCTCTACTTATACAAAGTCCTCAATTACCATCAAACAGGAGGAAATTCAAATTTTCTCCTTTCAACAGATTAATATTCTAATTTATTCGTTTTGATCTCTCTCTTAATCACACCTTGACTGCTGTTTCAAATCAAATTGAGTTTGCTGTTTAGAAAAAGTAACAGGATGCAAAGTTATTTGCAGCACTTTCTGGGCTGTTACTTTCCTGCTCCGTAAGGCACTGGATGGCTTCAACTTAATTTCTATTATATAATCCATCTTCTTCAATCTATTCTGCTTTTAAGCTTTCTATTACCAAAATTGAGCCACTAAAGCTGTGGCAATGATGAAGCCATTGTTAAATTTCTAATCTTCAGAAAAGGTTAAATTATGCCCCCTAGTGAATTCCCAAGGAATTTCATTAATGACTCATTGATTTCCCCAGCATGTAAAGAAAATCAAATTTTCCAAAATTACTACACAAATATCTTAATTTACACAAAATGTTTCTCTTTTTTTTCCTCTTTTGAGAGGCTCTAAGTTCAACAAGGCAAGTCAGGGTGATTTGTTATGGTAACACTGGTCCAGAATCCACGTGGTTCCAGACTTCCACCCACTTCCTTTTGGGCTGTGGCAGGTGTTATCCCATTGCAATGGGAAGAATGCAAGCTTTACAGTCAGAAAGACTAGTTCCGACCCTTTCTGGAATTACTTTACTTAGCTCTTTTCCTCATTCCTAAAATGGGGTTAAATACACTTTTATCATGTTGTATTTATATGATTAAATGAGATAAAGTATAGTATCTAGCACTTAATATGCTGGATCAATAATTAATTCTAGCTTTCTTTCTTCGTCGTCTCATCTACTGACCTGGTCAAACCAAGCTCATAGTCTTCCTTCATCTAAACTTCTGCCATTATTCCATTTGTTTGACCCATGCAAAATCCCAGCCTCTCTAGCAATACACTCCACTGGTCATACCTTTGTCACTGAAATAATCTGTTACTGACCCACAACTGAAGTCCTCAAACTATACTATCCCACTCTCTTCAGCCTCTTCTTCTTCCAGCTTCCACTCCTTTACTCTCTCTGGACTCTAGTTCCAGGACCTTGTCCCACTCTACCCTCCTTCTCCTTCAAATCCAACAGCTCCTCCTGGTTTCACTCTGAAGTCTTTATCCAGCCTGGATTCTACAGTGCATTACTTGAATCACTACTTTGTCCTTCTGCAACACCAGACCACAAAATCTAATCCAGAGCCAGTCCAACCATCTGTTTTTCCCACAACTACATCCCACAATCATAGCTGAGCACTAACAAAAGCCACATAACTGAGTAAATTAGTACCAGCATACATTGATGGTACATCAGGCTATCTCAGAAAGGCTCTGAATGCTGTGACAACTGATGATGGTTTCTGATCAGATGAGCTTCCTCCACCATTCCTCACTTTTCCCAATCTCTTCAAGCCCCATACTTCACTTTCAGATGGTAAAATATAAAGTATACATCAGATCATGTCTCTCCTCTGTTTAAAGCTCCCCAATTTCTCCCAAGGTAAGTCCTTACAACTGCCTACAATGCCTTACACCAGCAGTCCCCAACCCTTTTGGCACCAGGGACCAGTTTCGTGGAAGACAATTTTTCCACGGACTGCGGGCGGGGCATCGGGGGTGGGGATAGGTGCAGGTGGTAATGCAAGCGATGGGGAGCAGCAGATGAAGCTTTGCACCGCTGCTCACCTCCTGCTGTGTGGCCCAGTTCCTAACAGGCCATGGACCGGTAATGGTCCGAGGCCAGGGAGTTGGGGACCCCTGCCTTACACAACCTTCTACTTTTCCCTCACTGAATACATCACCTACTCTCAGCCTGTGCCTTGCTCACTCTGCTCCAGCCACACTAGCCCCCCTACAGCTCTTCGAACATGCTAAAAAGGCCCCTGCTTTAAGAACTCTGCATTAACTGTTCCCTCTGCTTGGAAGAGTCTTTCTCCAGATACCTGCATGACTAACTCCTTCACTTCCTACAAGTCTTTGTTCAAATGGTACCTGCTCCATGGGGTCACTGCTCCCAATCCTTTCTCTTCCAGCCCTGTCATCCCAATATTGCCTACCTTGCTCTATTTGTTTCTTTTTCCATAGCACTTATTGTCTAACACCCTACATGATTCACTTATTTATTATTGTTTTAGGATAATTATTATTCACTTATTATTATCATTTAAGTCCATTTAAGGACTGACAAGGACAGAATTTTTTTTCCCCTGTTTTATTCACTACTGCATCTCAGGTGCCGACAACAAAGGTTGGCTGACACATAGGAGGCACCTAATATTTGTTAAATGAATAATTAGATAAAGCTATCCCCCACTTCCCCTTAAAAATGAACCAAAATTATTAGGGGATGAATTTTCTCAACTTCAGCCTTCTCCCTTCCATTTACCTGCATCCAAACCCATCTCAGGGTCAGTTAACTGCCTCCTCAGAAAATGAACTATCCCTCCATTCAAAGCCCATTCCTCCATCTGTGTTCTAGATCTAAACTCTTTCTGTGTCTTCCAAGAACTCTGCTCAACCAAGTTTTCCTTGTATTTTTCTACTGCTATTCTTTTTCCTGTACTCCAACTGCCCTCTCCTCTGGCTTCTTTCCTTCAGCATATACATATGCAATTAAGAAAATATGTCTCTCTATAGTATCTGCCCAATTTCCAATTACCTTCACTTCATTTAAGGATCCCCAGTTTAGTGGCAGCAAAGTCACTGTAATTTCTGACCCACAGAGAAGAGCAATCATAGAGCTCTTCATGGATGCTGGGGCTCCCCTCACAAGTTTAATTCTCTCAGTCATGGTGAAGTTTCTCTTCTGGACTCCCCCAGAGTGGGTGAGCTGCTCTTACGTGTTAAATCCACTCTACCATTCCAGTGTCCCTAAGCCTTTGGACCCCTTCCTCTTTAGTGTACCAAGGCAGGCCTGGCATTTCAACTTCATTTAGCGTGGGTCACCTTTTGGTCCATGCTTCAGCCAACCAATCAAACTGCTGAGAGCCCTTTCTAACCCCTCAAGCTATAAAAGTGAATCAAGAATCTCTGCTTAGTGGGCCTATATCAGTAAATTTAGCCCGGCCCAACTTTATGTTCCTTCCACCATTATCCCACATCCTTAATATCCATTCGTAAACATATCCCCCAGATTTCCATGTGTATAAACAAATAAACATTCCTGCCATTTTTTAAGAGTATGGCACACCCCTTCAGGTCCCACTTTGTAGCTGACCCTTGAGGGCTTGTTAGGGTGGGAATCTAGTTACAGGTCTAGAAGCAAAGAAGTGTGGTAGAGGTAGTTCTCGAGGAGAATCAATCAGCAATGTCTAGCCTTCAGGGAAGGTCATTACAGGTTAACTTCCTCAAACAGGAGTGGAAGGACTGCTTCTACCGCCAAAGAAGACTAATGAAAACTTAGGGGTTCAATACTCCATTCCAAATTTGAGGATCTCAACCTTCCCCAGTCAATGCTCTCATTTTAACAGCAGACACCCTGTTAGAATGGGAATTCATTTTGCATTGTAATCCAGCCACTCTGCAGGATAAGAGTTTGGTTTTCAGCAATCTCAGCTCTGCATCTATGTGAGAAGGGCAGACATTGAAACTTTCTGGTCATTTATACAGAGCTTGAGCTGGGAATTTCAAGACCTGAGCTCATCACTCTCCACCTCCCACCCCCCTTTCTCTGAAAACAGAGCAACCAGTCAGTCTCATTATACTTGTTCATCATCTGGCAAAAATGTTTTAAATCTTCAAATACATGACCACCCAGAACCTGGTCTTTCATTAAGTATCTGAGTAGTAGTATCCAATGGTGGTATTTTGCGTGTATCTATTGTCATATCACATCGTGGGCTACAGTGCCTGCCTTCTTTACCACTGAAAATAGTCAAGGGTGCCTTTAAATCTAATCAGATTAGAGAACCAATTTCAGGAATGCCATAACCAATCCAGAAAATTCATCCTTAAGATTCTGTTCCTCTAGAACCACTCTCAGTACCAAAATCTGAATCAGACAGGGTTCTCCAGAGATACAGAACAGGAAAAAACATATACATATATCTATATCTACCTATTGGGAATCTATTATTAGTTTATTTAAATAGATATATTTATTTTAAGGAACTGGCTCACACAATTGTGAGGGCTACACACCTGAAATGTGTAGAGTGGATTTGCAGGCTGGAAACTCATACAAGAATTGACGCCACATGCAGTGGTTGAGAATCCGCCTGCCAGTGCAGGGGACACGGGTTCCGTCCCTGGTCCGGGAAGATCCCACATGCCGCAGAGCAACTAAGCCCGTGTGCCACAACTACTGAGCCTGTGCTCTAGAGCCACGAGCCACAACTACTGAGCCTGCATGCTACAACTACTGAAGCCCGTGCGCCTAGAGCCCATGCTCCACAAGAGAAGCCACCACAGTAAGAAGCCGCGCACCACAACAAAGAGTAGCCCCAGCTCGCCACAACTAGAGAAAGCCCGCATGCAGCAATGAACACCCAACACAGCGAAAAATAAATAAATTAAATAAATAAATTTTAAAAAGAAAAGAATTGATGCCACAGCCTTGGGAATTTTTTCTTCTTGAGGCACTTCAGTTTGAAATTTAGGCTTTCAATTGATTGAATGAGGCCCACCCGTATTATGGAGGGTAATCCCCTTAAAGTCAATTGATTACAGATGTTGACACATTTTCAAAATACCATCACAGTATCACTTAATAGGTACTATAGCCATGTCTAGTTAACATATAAAACTAATCATCACAAATATAAACGTACAGATTTCTCAAGCAAATCTTTACTTTCTATTACAGGAAAAACCTTTTAAACAATAATATGTGTTCAAAAAAGGCAATAAAATTTCAGTAGGGACACTTCGGCTGAGTGGACTGAAGGAACAAACAGTTCTTCCAAAACTATTTGGAGAAACACAGCTTCTACAACCACCTCTCTTTCCTACCTCCAAGAACACTATCATTCCTAGGAAGCTATAACATTGTATCTACATTTTAAAAACAATTTTTATGTTTCAAAAATGTGATCTTCAACTCCACAACAGAAATGACACCTTAAAATTACCCACCTCTGAGTGCTTTCACTTTAAGGGATGGTATCTATTGAAACTGTTGCTTGCCTTTAGTCTGACCAGAAAACTTACAAATTACTACTTCATTTTCTCTCACTGACAAAAGTATAACATCTTATGGAAAAACCCAAACGAACTTTTTGGCCAACCCAATACAAACCAGAAGAAATCCAAACCAGTCTGGGTGAATAATGGACCAAATAATCAAAACAGCACATAAAGAAATCTTATAAATAGGCTGAAATAAATCCTGTATGTCCTTTCAAAAAAAGTGGGATTTTTAAAAACCTTTCTAGGCTATTCATTCATCCATTACCACCCCACTATGTGCCAGGCACTGTTCAAGGCACCTGGGTTAAACCACTGAACAAAATGATGATCCCTGTCTTGCTAGAGTTCATATGCTAGCAAGACAACATCCTTATCCAGCTATTTTCTCTCTGAACATAATAACCCAAGCATTAAGAAGTATCAAAACATTTCCTGAAAATCTACTGTGTTTCAGTCAACTTCCAGTTCTGAGTCTGGCCTTAAACTGGCACTGTTTCATCATTAGCATAGAGTCTGATTTCTGGAGTCAGGCTGCCTGGATCCAAAACCTAGCCCACCACTACTTCCCAGTTGCATAACGTTGGACAAGTTACTTACCCCTCACCTATAAAACAAAAATAATCGTAACAACTATCCCACTGAAAATGTAAGAGTTAAATGACTTCAAATGTATAAAGCACTTACTCTGGCACACAGAAGGTACTAAACTATCAGCTATTATTATTTTAATTCAACTTCCAGAAAACCATTTATTACTCAGGCAATGGTGAGAAAAATAACACCAATGGTAACTTTTAAAATATTCTTATTTAGCCCATTTACTCTCTCCATCACTACTACCTTCAAGAGTTCTTCCTCTATTCTTGAAACCAGTGGGTAATCATTAAATCCATTTCACCTGTAACCTGCCTTACACCCTTTTCCAATCACCTTTCCCCATACTCCCCCCATCTCAGACAGCCGTACTTCTTTATTCTTTATCCCATAAATACCCAGAGCCCTTCGCTTTAGGATAGATGGACTAGTTTTCCTGTCTCCTCACTTGCTTGCCTTGTGAATAAACCCTCTCTTTGCTGCGAACCTGAGCATCTCAGTGTTTGGCTTGCTGGGAGTTGGGCAAAACGAACCTGATTCAGAAATATTCTCAATTGAATCTACTTGACTTCTAGTTAACTTTAATAAAAACTACAAAATGTTATCTTTATATATCTCATTCACAACATCAATTCACGGTAGACTTTGTATAAACATATAGTTAGGAGACTTTTAATCTAATGAGAAAATTTCTTAAAAAGTCAAAATTAGATTCCTTTTCCATAAAATTACAACAGCAACTATCATAAGAAACTTTAGCCTTGGAACCAGCATATATGGATATGTAATTAGCCAGTTCTAAATGCATGAATACGCAATAACACATTCAATCTCTAGGACAACCTTTGCAGTTGTCAATAATAATGAACTCAGGTGGAGAGCAAAACAACCTACTATAAAAATAAACAACAAAGAGAAAAGTAAAAATATGCCATGTGGAAAAATATATTTTCCCAATACACTGTGAAAAGTAACAAGTACTACTAAATCACACTGAGGAAGAGATATTTCGTCATAGTGATTTTCTACACGTCAGCTGTGGCAGGCCACTAATTTATGCTTAGAGAAATAAATAAGAATACATTTAGCTGAATTTTTAGGTTTGATGCTTAAACTTTCTTGGAAGGATCACTGGCTATTTTGTATGCATAAAGAGTATTTACAGACACATACTCAAGTAATCTTACTTGTGTTATGAGGGCGGTAAGTATCAAAAGTGCATGCATCACTATGGTAAAAAAAAAAATCAACCTCGAAAAAAAAAATAATGAACTGAAGTTAATTCTCAACTTAGTTCACTGCATATAATAAAAAGAAATACAAGTACAGTCATCTGAAATGGATCGCTCATCCTCATTCATTAAAAACAGACTTCATTCTTGGTCCAAAGTTTATAAGTGGTCAACAACCTCAGAAAGGTTAGTGCCCACAATTTAGAATTTTGACTCGATTGTAAAGTATATGCTGCGAATGTTGCTTTCCCCCAGGCGAAGTCTAGTGGCTAATATAACTGCGTCTACTGACAAGTATGCAGGCTAGTGAACCTATTTCCAAAGCTGCTTTTAAACGGATCAATTTTGGTGAAGAATAATGGAAAACGTATTTCTGATCCCGTTTTACACCCTTCAGGTGGAAGGTGCTGAGGCACAAAGCATCAACAATTTTAGGTCCACAGGCACAGTTTTGACCCTAGTCTGGGGTGGCAAGCAGATACCTGCGACTCTCCAGTAGAAACTAAAGGGAAAGGACGAACAAAGCGTGTTGACTCCCCAACCATCCCATACCAAAATCCAGAAAACACAAATACTACCAGGAAGGCGTTTCTCCTAAACAGGTGTGGGCTGCCCCTTCCTTCAGAGGCTGACAGATGAGAACGGCCCTCTCGAGAGAACTCTGGCTGAACCTCCCGAATGCGGCGGTAGGGAGCGACCCGCGGTCCCCGGGGAGAACTAGGGCGCCGCGCGTTTCCGAATCAAGTCTGAGCGCGGGGGCTCTCAGGCCCGTCCCGGCCGGCGTCCAAGGAAGGGCAGAGCAAAGGGTGAAGGAGGCAGAGCGGAGGCTGGAAAACCGCCCCACAGACAGGGTTTGCAGGATACCGGCGCACAGCGAAGGGCGGGGTGACCTCTGTCCGCCCCGGGGGCGCTCACCGCCGCGTACCACGTTGAGGAGGCCCCGCCGACTGCCCGGCCCCGCCCCCAGAGGCCTCGACCCAGGATACCTCAGGACCTGAGGCCGCCGCCGACGCCGCTCCCCGCCGTGCGGCCGCTTGGAGCCCCCGCCGTGCCCTCCGCAGAGCCACCAGCCGAGCGTGGGTCAGGGAGCCGAAAGCCGCGTGCTCGGGCGACCCGGCCTCC